>NC_079191.1:419972569-420230069 GCF_029499605.1 Hyla sarda
TGCAAGTCTATGGAAGGGGGCGTGGCGGCCATAGACTTGCATAGCGGGGCGGGGTGATGTCACACGGGGCGGAGTCGGGACGTCACAATACACCGACCCTGTGGTCGCCACCCGGCTGTTTGTGAGCTGGAACCATGGCATTCAGCTCAAACAGGTGGGTTGTGAATACAAGATTGCGGGGGTCCCCAGCAGCAGGACCCCCGCAGTGAGACATCTTATCCCCTATCCTTATGATAGGGGATAAGATGTCTCAGAGCCGGAGTACCCCTTTAAGGTGGTGGGAATGAAGTGGCAAAGAGGGTGATAAAACGGCAGAGCAGGTAATGAAATGGGGTAATTAAATAGCAAAGAGGGTGGTGAAGGGGTTGATAAAGTGGCATAGGAGGTAATGAAATGGCACAGAGGGTGATGGAGTGGCACAGGGGTGGAAAAGGGGGGAAGTGGCACAAGGGGTGATGAAGGGAGAATGAAATGGCACGGGGTGTAGCAGCCACATTTGTAATACTGATACTGGTGTCACGTAGTAGGATGCAACAACATGATACGTGCAATTGATGGTACGGCGAGGGGTGCGTCACCAAACTATGCATGTCTACAAAGGGTGTCACCAGCATAAAAAGTTTAGAAAGCTCAGCGCTAACAACTCTCCAATGATGTCTGCAGCTCTATACAGTAAATACAGTTTATCTTTACATCAATGGCAAAACAATAAAACACTGTGGATACTTACAATACCAGGCAAAATTAGCCAAATGTGCACATGTTGAGTGTGGAATGTATTCATTGTAGCCTCCTCTTAAACAGGAATAATAAAATGTGAACACGCAAAAAAATTAAAAGAAAGAAAGAAAGAAATTTTTCGCTCTGCGCGTGCCGCTTCGGTAAATTTTTCAACATTTTATGACAGTATTGATTATTGACACCAATGTCTACACTCCATGGACATAGTGACTCACAAAAATAAATACAGAAATAAATAAAGATAACAACATCACATGTAAAGTATAAATGGAGAAAAGATTAAACCTGAGATCCAACGTAAATGGATGAAAATGAGGCGTTAATTGCGCGGACCGTGAAAACTATTTTCCTGCATCCCCACCTTTCAACCATGAAACGTAAAGCGTGAAAAATATGAATTCTCTACAGTAAACACGACTACTTAGAGATTGATCCATTAAAATGATATATAAAAAATAATATAAAACCGCATAAGCATACAATGAAATACAATTATGATACGTAAAGCAATAAAAACGATAAGGAGAAGGCAGAGACTATTGTTTTCCTGTGTATCTGGGCATCTGCATTCGTGATCTGTTTACTTCCTAAAATAAAACACCCATCAAGACGAGTCAAGGTGCTCTTGATAGCCGTGGGACACCGGCAGACTAATACCGACTGCCAGCAGAAAGAGCGGTCAGGTCCTGTCCTTGTAACTTCCCTGCAAATCACTCTAGCAAATGTCTGCTATCTCTATAAAGACAACTGAAAGGGATGATGGAGAAAATTCGGAAAAATTTGCAGAACTGGTGAATTTACCAGAGATTGGGAAAAATATAAATATATATATAAAATAATAATAATAATAATAATAATAATAATAATAAAAATAAAAATAATAATCATATAATAATAAAAAAAAATGTTGGTGTCCACATAATTTGGATTTATAGAATTTAGCCTATTTTCCATGCATTATAGTGGATGTCCATCTTTTCACATCAAGTCAGAATGCGCCCCACTAAGTCTGCAAATTTCAGCATGATAGCTACTAGATGAGAGTTTCCCAACCAGAGTGCCTCCAGCTGTTTCACAACTACATGGTCTGAGGGCAAGGAGGAAAAGCAGGGCTCTGTACACTGAGGACAAGCAGGGCTATGTACACTAAGGACAAGCAGGGCTCTGTACACTGAGGACAAGCGGGGCTCTATACACTGAGGACAAGCAGGGCTCTGTACACTGAGGACAAGCAGGGCTCTGAACACTGAGGACAAGCAGGACTCTGTACACTGAGGGCAAGCAGGGCTCTGTACACTGAGGGCAAGCAGGACTCTGTACACTGAGGACAAGCAGGGCTCTGTACACTGAGGACAAGCAGGGCTCTGAACACTGAGGACAAGCAGGGATCTGTACACTGAGGGCAAGCAGGGCTCTGTACAATGAGGACAAGCAGGGCTCTGTACACTGAGGACAAGCAGGGCTCTGTACATTGAGGACAAGCAGGGTTCTGTACACTAAGGACAAGCAGAGCTCTGCACACTGAGGACAAGCGGGGCTCTATACACTGAGGACAAGCGGGGCTCTGTACACTGAGGACAAGCAGGGCTCTATACACTGAGGACAAGCAGGGCTCTGTACACTGAGGACAAGCAGGGCTCTGAACACTGAGGACAAGCAGGGCTCTGTGCACTGAGGACAAGCAGGGCTCTGTACACTGAGGACAAGCAGGGATCTGTACACTGAGGGCAAGCAGGGCTCTGTACAATGAGGAAAAGCAGGGCTTTGTACACTGAGGACAAGCAGGGCTCTGTACACTGAGGACAAGCAGGGCTCTGTGCAGGCTCCTGCTTTCATCCTGCTGTGTGAGCCAGGAGCGTGTCACAGAGCCTCAGTACACAGAGCCTTGCTTGTCCTCAGTGCACAAAGCCCTGCTTGTTGTCAGTGTACAGAGCCCTGCAAATATAAAATTAGCTTTTTTCTAGGGTGATAAAAATCCTTGCACCAGCCCTGTCTATAAGCAGTACTCAGTTTGTGTGGGTACTAGAGCTGCCCAGGCTGATAATACAGAATATAGCAGTACCAGCGGCTGGCATTGCCCATGTATTTGATAAGAGCCTACCATGCAGTGTCACCAGTCAGTGACTGAAGCCAATGTGTCGGTGTTTATTTGTGGCTGATTATTTCTGTGATCAGAGGATCACCGGGGAGCGGCTCTCTTCCCCGTCCGCCAGGGCCCCGTAATCATTGTTAGTAGGTAAAATCATCTATAACCACTAATCCAAAAAGAAGATTATATTTATTTTGGCTACAGTTGCTCACAATTCGTTAAAATCAACAAAGTATTTTTCATTAGCCCCCCGCTGATGTCCTTATAGCCGGCATCGCTGGGGTCTCAATGCACAGAGCAACACATATGGACTGTATGATTGCTGGAGCGGGGAAGATTGGATGATGGGAGAAAGCAGGGGATGCTAAATATATACATCTATATATACATATATACACATACCATGTATCCAGATAATTCAACAGCATCACTGAACTTATCAACAGAGAAGGAGGAAAATCATCACACTGACATATAAGAGACCATACAGAACACTATACAAATGAGAAGTAAGGTCAAGGAGTATGTGGATTCAACATAGATTAGATATAGATAGATAGATAGATAGATAGATAAATATGAGATAGATAGATATATAGATAGATAGGTGCCTCCAGATATTGCAAAACTACAACTCCTAGCATGCTAGGAGTTATAGTTTTGCAACAGCTGAAGGCACTCCGGTTGAGAAACACTGAGATAGATAGATAGATAGATAGATAGATATGAGATAGGTAGATATGAGATAGATAGATAGACATGATATAGATAGATATGAGATAGAAGGATATGAGATAGATAGATATGAGATAGATAGATAGATAGATAGATATGAGATAGATAGATAGATAGATATGATATAGATAGATGATAGATAGATAGATAGATAGATAGATAGATATGAGATAGATAGATAGATAGATATGAGATAGATAGATATGAGATAGATAGATATGAGATAGATAGATAGATATGAGATAGATAGATATGAGGTAGATAGATATGAGATAGATAGATGATAGATAGATAGATAGATATGAGATAGATAGATATGAGATAGATAGATAGACATGATATAGATAGATATGAGATAGAAGGATATGAGATAGATAGATATGAGATAGATAGATAGATAGATAGATAGATATGAGATAGATAGATAGATAGATATGATATAGATAGATGATAGATAGATAGATAGATATGAGATAGATAGATAGATAGATATGAGATAGATAGATATGAGATAGATAGATATGAGATAGATAGATATGAGATAGATAGATATGAGATAGATAGATATGAGGTAGATAGATATGAGATAGATAGATGATAGATAGATAGATAGATATGAGATAGATAGATATGAGATAGATATGAGAGAATAGATATGAGATAGATAGATATGAGATAGATAGATATGAGATAGATAGATAGATAGATAGATAGATATGAGATAGATAGATAGATAGATAGTAGTAGAAAAAGAACAGCACAGCAAATAAAAGGAAAAATCTGTAGGGAAGTGCACGCGTTGCTGCACTCCGAAAACCGGAGGGGGTGATGCGTAAGAGTGTGTCGGCCACGGAAGTCTGTATGGTACGATGGATGTAGGGGACAGGGACCTTATATACTTACCTGTGAGTTTCGTTTGAGAAGGTTTGTTATATTATTTTTTCTCTTTCTTTTCTTTTTATTTTTGGTATATGTGAAGGCTTGCTTCCCACACTCAAGATGGCGCAGTTTTACTCATGGGGATGTGTGCATGCGCTTCATTTCGCTGCACGTTGCCATGGGTACCTGGACGCCATCCGCTGATTGGCCTAGATCTATTAGCCACTGAGAACGAGGCGCGCAGGCGCTGTTTAGACTTCCTGATGCTAAATACTGTAATAACGTGGATTTACTTGTCATCAGGCGAGTGTGTGTTTCCCCCACCTTTTTAACCCTTTATGTTTCACTACACATGTGTGTCACTTTATTAATTAAACACAATTTTTTTCATGAATTTTGGTGCTGTGGACAAGATTCTTTGTACTGTTAGATAGATAGATAGGTAGATATGAGATAGATAGATAGATAGATAGATAGATATGAGATAGATAGATACGAGATAGATAGATAGATAGATAGATAGATTGATAGATATGAGATAGATAGATAGATAGATAGATATGAGATAGATAGATAGATAGATATGAGATAGATAGATAGATATGAGATAGATAGATAGATATGAGATAGATAGATATGAGATAGATAGATAGATAGATAGATTGATAGATATGAGATAGATAGATAGATAGATAGATAGATAGATAGATATGAGATAGATAGATAGATAGATATGAGATAGATAGATAGATAGATATGAGATAGATAGATAGATAGATAGATAGATATGAGATAGATAGATAGATATGAGATAGATAGTTAAATTTATAGATATATTTTTAGTAAATTGTTAGTACAATATTGTTTAGTACAATATTAATAAATAAAATAGTTTTTTTTAATGTTTATTGCTATATAGATGAGTGGTATAATAGATTTCCCATTTGTACCTTCATTGTACTCTGTGATCTCCTTAGGGACTGTGGCATGTTCCATACTGTGTATTATTTTCCTTCAGTTATAATAGTGATTATACAGTAATAATATTATGTGTTTCTTGTAGGTGAGGCTGGTGCTGTACCTTCTCGGCCTTCTATGGGGTTTTCTATAGACGGTGTTGTCATATAGCTCCTACAGTCATTAATCACAGCTTGCCACTTTAAACAAGTGCCATTAACACCAGACCACACATTTTCCCTCCTTGCCCGCAAGTTATTGCCTGTTGGGTATTATATTAATTGCTAAATAATTAGAAAAAGTATGTTTGCCCTTATTACGGAGAACTCATTTAATTTTCTTCTTCCACCTGGGAGGAACAATTTCAGTTTTAATGATTCACAGATAAGGATTTAAGAAAAAAACAGATGGGGGTATCCATACAGATCAAGCTGATATGTCTAATAGATTTCAACATCATCTTGTGCTGCCTCTTCATGACAGGATACAATGTGGGATCTACAAGAATGGAGGATAATAACTGGGCACTACTGCCCCACATAATATAGAGAAAACTATTCTAGTCTATTCTAAACTCTAGTATCTGTCTATCTATCTATCTGTCTGTCTATGTATCTATCTATCTGTCTGTCTATATATCTATCTCACATCTATCTATCTGTCTATCTGTCTATCTATCTATCTATCTCACACCTATCTATCTCATATCTATCTATCTCACACCTATCTATCTCATATCTATCTATCTCACATCTATCTATCTGTCTGTCTATCTATCTATCTATCTATCTATCTATATATCTATCTCACATCTATATATCTCATATCTATCTATCTATCTATCTATCTATCTATCTCATACCTATCTATCTATCTATCTATCTATCTATCTATCTATCTATCTATCTATCTATCTATCTATCTCCTATCTATCTATCTATCTATCTATCTATCTCATATCTATCTATCTATCTATCTATCTCATATCTATCACTATAACTCATAAGGCCACATGAACATAAATGTATTTAAGCTCAGATTAAAGAACTAATATGCTATACTGTACACATAATTTGTGCCACTATACCATACAAATGAATAGTGCCGCCACACGCTCTGCCTTCTAGAAATAGATGTGACTATAAGGTGTAAACACTACTCCACAACTCCATCTTACACTGACTATACACTATAGTTGCATCATCAATGGTTATCTATACATAAAGAGTGCTGCCATACTGTACACTATAATTGCTACATTACACTATAGTTATCTATACATAAAGAGTGCTGCCATACTGTACACTATAATTGCTACATTACACGATAATTATCTATACATAAATAGTGCTGCCATACTGTACACTATAATTGCTACATTACACTATAGTTACCTATACATAAATAGTGCTGCTATACTCTACACTATAATTGTTACATTACACGATAATTATCTATACATAAATAGTGCTGCCATACTGTACACTATAATTGCTACATTACACTATAGTTACCTATACATAAATAGTGCTGCCATACTCTACACTATAATTGTTACATTACACTATAGTTATCTATACATAAATAGTGCTGCCATAATGTACACTATAATTGTTACATTACATGATAGTTATCTATATATAAAGAGTGCTGCCATAATGTACACTATAATTGTTACATTACACTATAGTTGTCTACACATAAATAGTGCTGCCATACTGTACACTATAATTGTCACATTACACTATAGTTGTCTACACATAAATAGTGCTGCCATGCTGTACGCTATAATTGTTACATTACACGATAGTTACCTATACATAAATAGTGCTGCTATACTGTACACTATAATTGTTACATTACACTATAGTTATCTATACATAAATAGTGCTGCCATAATGTACACTATAATTGTTACATTACATGATAGTTATCTATACATAAAGAGTGCTGCCATACTGTACACTATAATTGTCACATTACACTATAGTTGTCTACACATAAATAGTGCTGCCATGCTGTACGCTATAATTGTTACATTACACGATAGTTATCTATACATAAATAGTGCTGCCATACTGTACACTATAATTGTCACATTACACTATAGTTGTCTATACATAAATAGTGCTGCCATGCTGTACATTATAATTGTTACATTACACGATAGTTATCTATACATAAATAGTGCTGCCATACTATACACTATAATTCTTACATTACACGATAGTTATCTATACACAAAGAGTGCTGCTATACAGTACACTATAATTGTTACATTACACGATAGTTATCTATACATAAATAGTGTTGCCATACTGTACACTAAAATTGTTACATTACACTATAGTTATCTATACATAAATAGTGTTGCCATATTGTACATTAAAATTGTTACATTACACTATACACATCAATAGTTATCTACATAAATAGTGCTGCCATACTGTACACTATAATTGTTACATTACACTATACACATCAATAGTTATCTATACATAAATAGTGCTGCCATACTGTACATAATATGGAACAGCAGTGAGATGGCCTACATTAGCCTCTTTCTAGGATCTGCTCCTGTAAGGAACAATGTTTTATCCTTGTAACACAATGTCCACTGGCCTCTAAGCCAATTGCATTCATTGTATTAGTGGAGGTTCATGGCACCGGCGTTACAGCTGTCTGCTAAAGCAGATAATAAAATCCGGCCTGCGAGGGAAATCCACATACAAAGCGTCCCCGAAATGTCTAATCAGAGCCGGGTCTACAGGGAGAACCCAGTCACATCTGATATACATGTTATCATCTCCGCTCTCCATAATTAAAAATATCGTTGCCATGGCGATTGCCGAGGTTTCAAACACCCACAAATAAATGACACTCAGTGTACGGGTAATATCAATCTCTCCATCAAATGAAGAAGTTAAACAGTGATGCACAACGCCGGCAAATACCGCCATTCATTGTCACCCAGTTTCTTGATACATTATTATTATTTCTCTGTTTCCCTAGAGGAGAATAAAACTACAAAACCCATAATTTCCACCTGTCAAAGCAAATAAAAAGCAAAAAGAAATCTGATAGACTTCAAACACATGAGATCTGCTTATCATAAATAAAAGGACACTGCCACATTTATACTGAAATATAGAAATTATCCCCAGAAATAGCTCAGCAAATGTGTAAAACATTACATTACTGATCCTGTACTGATCCTGAGTTATATCCTGTATTATACTCCAGAGCTGCACTCACTATTCTGCTGGTGAGGTCACTGTGTACATACATTACATTACTTATCCTGTACTGATCCTGAGTTATATCCTGTATTATACAACAGAGCTGTACTCACTATTCTGCTGGTGAGGTCACTGTGTACATACATTACATTACTTATCCTGTACTGATCCTGAATTATATCCTGTATTATACTCCAGAGCTGTACTCACTATTCTGCTGGTGGGGTCACTGTGTACATACATTACATTACTTATCCTGTACTGATCCTGAGTTATATCCTGTATTATACTCCAGAGCTGTACTCACTATTCTGCTGGTGAGGTTCACTATGTACATACATTACATTACTTATCCTGTACTGATCCTGAGTTATATCCTGTATTATACTCCAGAGCTGCACTCACTATTCTGCTGGTGAGGTTCACTATGTACATACATTACATTACTTATCCTGTACTGATCCTGAGTTATATCCTGTATTATACTCCAGAGCTGTACTCACTATTCTGCTGGTGGGGTCACTGTGTACATTCATTACATTACTTATCCTGTACTGATCCTGAGTTATATCCTGTATTATTTCTATTTAGGATTTGAACTATATTGTTCTACTTATATAGATAATGTTTACATTTTTTTTGTTACAGTATGTTTAGTTATACTAAAAGAAGTTAAGATGAAGGAAGTTCCATTCCTTGCCTGGTAAGTGCAGGATAAACGTGGTAGTTCTGGTAAACTTGTTTGGGGATGCGTTTGATTCTGTACTCAGAATGTCAGTCCTTAAGCAGGTCAGTGTCAAAGGTCGTCTCTTAGTGCAACCCTAACCAAGTAATTTGGTCTGTGATCGTTCACCTGATGCATTACTTTTTTTTGTGTAAACCATGAGTGGAATCAGGTCAGGTTAACATGAGTTTACTCTATATAGTCTACTTTAATTTCCATAGCGCTTTTACCAATGTTTCCCAACCTGCTGCTCTCCAGCTGCTGTCATACCACAAATCATTTTGGAAAGTCATTGGTCAAGATACTCCTTAATTGTAGGGTTAAAGTGTACCTGTCTAAATAATCATTTTTTACAAACCTGCATAGTTTGGTTACATTAACTCTTTAGAGTGGTGACAAGATGATTTTATTCACTGCTGTCATGAAGCCCCTGAGAGTCACCTCCCTGGTGCACAACTATTTCCCTTTCTCTTCATTTGTGGGGAGCAGAACAAGATTTGGGTCTGTTTGCCTGTGGTACACGCACATGGACTTCCTTTCCTTTACTTCTCTACTGGCCGTGGCATAGTGCTGATGAAAATTGACAGAAGGCACCGTGCTGGGGGATGATTTACACAGCACAGTACTATAGATGGCATTTGGGGGGGAGAAGGGGTTACTGATGGATTGGGTTTGCAAGGTGGTATTTGAGCAGAAAGAAATGTAAGTCAATGGGGGGGGGGTTGAGGAGGAGATTACACTGTAACTCTGTGGACAAACTGTTGTAGGTACACTGCTATTTACAGGGACAGGTGGTCTGAGCCTCACGAGTGGTAAAAGATTAAAGGGAAGCCTTGATTTACCTTTCAGGAACTTAAAGATACAAGGACCTCTCAGGATTTCTTTCTCCTAGTAGTAATTTACTAGAGATGGAGTTCTCCTAACAGCAGGCAGTTGACAGTGGATTGCAGGGAAGGGAGACATCTAGTGGTCAAGACTTTGGAGCATTTTTTTTTTTTTGGCAGGGAGGGGGGGCAAAGAGTCAAGGAGTCATACATATACGTTAGGAATTGCATAGGCTATTACATGGAGGGAAATCGTTTGAAATGAAAGTGCCCATTTAAATTGTTTCATTAACCTCTACTACCAAAACACCAGCAAAAAAAAACATGTTCACACGATGGAATTTCCATAGTGGATCTGTGATCTTCCTGCAAGTGGCAGAACTGATCGGATTTGGCGCTTATGTTCACAGCAATCTTGTGCAGTGATGAGACATCCTCCACTCCTCTGCAAAATTCAGAGCATTCATGGGAAATGTAAGCAGCATTAGGAAAATATTTCTGTGATGGAATTGGAATCCATATGGTGAAAAATCCAATGCTTGCAACATCTGTTGAAACAGGTGAGCACAAGGCATACACAAGAACCTCTACATTATTCTCTAATGTTAACCTATTTTGCACGGTATAATAAATAAATAAATAAATAAATACATTCTCGGAGTGCTTCTTTAAATAACATTCAGGAGTTTATATTTTAGAATTGTCATTGTGTTACAGATTCTAAAATTTTACATGTCACCTATGTCCTATAAATGAGTATATAGAGATACCAAGCAAACCGGCATTAATAGCTTTTCTGAGCATTTGGGGCCATTCTAAAGACTGAACGTCACAAGTGAAAATCTCCCATTTACAGTGGAGGGGATTTATGCTCGGAGTAGTCGGATTGGCGTTTAAGGAGCATATAGAAAAGTCCTCTTAATGTGATTAATGCATCTGTTCCTGCTTTTGCGTAACACTGGGGTTTCTAAGAAACTTGCTGATATTTAAGGTGGAACAATAGACATTAACAATTATAGAGGAAGACATGTAAAAGGAAAAGGAAGATTCACAGCAAAGCATAGTAAAGTTACTGCAGTACATATATCCATTATAGTTTGTCAGGCCAAGAATTGACTAAGACCAGACTGAAAACCACGGGAGGCAGACATGAGCTCAGAGGATTTAACTTAGCCCGTAGGATGTACACTCACCATCCCTAGTCCTGCAGCCCCATCTGTTTTATCCCAGCACAGCTGCATCCATGCATTTCATTACTGTAACTGGGTAATGTGATCATCAGTATGACCCATAGAAAATTGGCAGGCTTAAAGGGGTACTACCGTGCTGAAAAACTTATCCCCTATCTAAAGGATAGGGGATAAGTTGCCTGATCGCGCCGGGTCCCGCCGCTGGGGACCCCCGCGATCTCGCTCGCAGCACCCCGCTCTCATCAGGCCCCTGAGCGAACATCCACTCCGGGTCTGATGGCGGGGCCAGTGATCGTGATGTCACAGCTCCGCCCCCGTGTGATGTCACACTCCGCCCCCTCAATGCAAGTCTATGGCAGGGGAGAGACAGCTGTCTCGCCCCTGCCATTGAATTACATTGAGGGGGCGGAGCATGACATTCCATGGGGGAGGAGCCGTGACGTCACAATACTTCGGCCCCGTGATCGGCAGTCATCGGACCCGGAGCGATGTTCGCTCCGGAGCCTGATGAGAGCAGGGTGCTGCATGCAAGATCTCGGGGGTCCCCAGCGGCGGGACCCCACGGGAACAGGCAACTTATCCCCTATCCTTTAGATGGGGGATAAGTTGTCAGCACGGTAGTACCCCTTTAATGTATCAGAGGAAGTGTTCAGTCAGTTCTGACTTCCTGTGAACTACAGGATGACATCATCACTCAATCGATCCCCTACTTCTAGCTCCCAGACCCCTCCCCTCCCAGCTTTATCGGCTATTTCTATGGGATCAGGATATATATAGTAGATATACACCTCCCCTCCAGCTCTGTCTGTATACTGCTGCTGCTATCTCTATGGGATCTGGATATATAGTAGTTATACTCGCCCCTCAAGCTCAATCTGTATACTGCTATCTCGATGGGATCAGGATATACAGTAGTTATACACCTTCCTTCAAGCTCTATCTGTATACTGCTGCTATCTTCATGCGATCAGTATATATAGTAGTTAAACATCTCTCCTACAGCTCTATCTGTATACTGCTGCTGCTATCTCTATGGGATCAGGATATATAGTAGTTATACAACTTCTCTCCAGCTCTATCTGTATACTGCTGCTATCTCTCTTTGATCAGTATATATAGTAGTTATACACCTTCTCTCCAGCTCTATCTATATACTGCTGCTATCTCTCTGGGATCAGGGGCTGTGTTTAAACATAGCATTTCTTGCTGCAGTTTTTCTATTTTTTATGGGATTTTTGGCAAAAACTGTCATTGTCCAAATCACAGTAAAAAAAAACTGTAAAAATCATTTATACAACTATTTTCTAAAATGACAGTAAAAATTTATATAACATGCTGTAAAAATTCCATTGGCAAAGAGAACCTAAACACTTCAAAACACCTCAATTGTAATTATCAGTCAAATCACTCTTGCCTCGTGGCAATATTTCCCTACAAGAAAAGGTATCCTAACGGCATAGTCAGTCAGTTCACCTGGGTGACCTCCAGCAGCCTAATTAAGTGGCCAGTTGGAGAAATCAAACTGACCCTCAGCAAAAGGATTCATGGTAGGCTGCATTACAGAACCAAAATACAATATACCATGCATGCCATATCAGCAAAAAGAGGTAAGATAAAAGAGGTACAATAAAATTTTGAATTATTTGCTGTATAGAGAGGCCTAATGGAGATGAGAATCAGATATAGAGAGGGCAGAAGAGGTATTATTTAAGGACCTCCACCTATTGGGTCCATCAGATACTTTCCAGACTCTCCCAAAAGCAACAAAGAAGTAGGGGAACTCTTTTTTTGGAAGTCCAGTTCCCCATCTGCATTGGTAATCCAATGGCTTGGGCTGGGTTCACACCATGATTTGTGGCTCTGAGGCATGCATATGTCAGGAAACGGTCAAAATGGCCTGACGATGTATCCATGATGAAACAGGAATAGGCCCTATTCATTTCAATGGCCTGAGAGTAGTCACCTCGGGGGAGATTTATCACTAGATGTGTTTTAAAGGAAAAGTTGCCAAGCCCCCTCCCATAGACTTTCATTGAGGGGTGTGTTGTGATGTTACGAGGGGCGTGGCCATGACACCATGACCCCGCCGCCTGCTCTAAGCATTCAGAACAAAATGTGGACCACACTTCTCAATCCGAGCCAAAACTGAGATAAGCTTGGAAAATTACCTGAATGTAGTCACTTTGACAGTTTCCTAACATATCCCTGCTTCAGAGGCACAAACTGTGGTGTAGTTTGTTCGGTGCATGCACCCATATAGTTTGGTCTGTGAATAAGGTCATGGTGTTTGTGATGTGCATATGGTCTTGATACTTATGCCGGGCCCACATTCATATTGTCATGCTCTGCATACGTTTCAAGGAGTTATGCTAGGCATACGTTTATAGCGTTCATACTCGGTACACATTCATATGTTCATTCGGTACATATGTTTCATTACGTTTTACTGTGCATATGTTTATGGTGTTTAGACTTTACATTCATATCTTTGACACTGCACATTTTGTATGGCATTGTGTTAATCTGTGCACAGATAATTCGGTGGGTCAGCATGTTTATTAACATTTGGGTCGTGCATACAAGAATTTAGCTTGGTTTTCTGTTGAGACTTGTCACGTCTACAGGTCAATCATGATTACGACCTGTCTCGGCTTCAAGTTGATGATGATACTATTAGTTATATATATATATATATATATATATATATATATATATATATATATATTGGTTGAGTCTTTCATTTTCGGCTAGACCTGTCACGTCTACAGATCAGTTTGGTTACAACCTGGCACGGCTTCAGGTTGGCAACAATGTCATTATGTATATGTGTTTATATGTTTTTTTTTTTTAGCCTTTGGATTACGCATACGGGGATATAGCTTGATTTTCCCATTGAGACTTGTCACGTCTACAGGTCAATCATGATTACGATCTGTCTCAGCTTCAGGTTGTTGACGATACTATTAGTTACATATATTGGTGGAATCTGCGTGCAAGATCGCGGGGGTTCCCAGCGGCAGGACCCTGCATGATCAGGCAACTTATCCCCTATCCTTTAGATAGGGGATAAGTTGTCAGCATGGTAGTACCCCTTTAAGTCCAGGTGAGTACACCTGTAAGACGGTCAAAGGGCATTTCTTGAGGTACACCATTTTGGCTGGAAATCCGTTCACTATGTGTTATGTTTGAATTATTCCAAACATCTTTGCCAGGACAAATAGTTGGGATCTGTTAATTCCCTACTTCACATAAGTGGGTCCGATGGGGTCCTCCATTAGTTTTCAGCAGCACGAGCAGAGTCCTGTCGGATAGTCCGTTACTATTCTTTGATGGTGTTTCTGTCACAACACTTCATTTTGTCAAATACGTAGGAATATTAGTCTAATCATTAGGTGGTGACCCCACGGTTCTCTCTATGGTAATTTAATTACGTATAAGCACGGCAGTCTCAGCATCTAGTCACGGTGTTCCTGCTCACGTAATCAAGAAATTGGGTTACTGGAACTCCAGTACTTACGTGTAAAGGTAACATGTCATAAAGCGTTTTGGTTCTTATCTCTGAGTTTGGCCTCTTTTCAGGTGGGTGTACTCTTACGCAGCAGTACATGGCATCACTCTGACTGCCTAATTAGGTAGGGGGTACGGTTATATGGCAATTGCAGTTTCTGTATTCTAGGTAGGTTAGGTACATTGATTCGCATGAACACCGACCACAAGTAAGAAGGCTTATTTATTAGCCTGCATTTGTGGGAGGAGCGGGTGTACCTTTAAGAGCCTCGGCTGTTTCAGTCCTCCACGCCATGGATTCTTCACAACCCACACAACCCTCCCTTGTTATTTTAATCATTATGTTATACATTTAACCAGGGTATGCCCTCTTTTCAAGTGTACTCTTACGCGGCAGTACATGGCATCACTCTTACTGCTTTATTAGGTAGAGGGTACGGTTATATGGCAATTGTGGTTTCTGTATTTTAGGTAGGTTAGGTACATTGATTCACATGAGCACTGACACAAATATATATATCTATCTATATATATATATATATATATATATATATATATATATATATATATATATGGTAGAAGAAAAAAAAATATATATATATATATATAAATATAAATAATTTCATATATATATATAAACACACACATTTATATATATATATATATATATATATATATATATAAAACAATGGCGCAGCACTCCAAAATTGCAAAAAAAAAGTGTAAAAATGTATTCCTTCATGTCAAAATTTAAAGCGACGTTTCAGCTCCCCAATGGAGATTTTTTGCAAGCTCCATTGGGGAGCTGAAACGTCCTTTAAATTTTGACATGAAGGAATACATTTTTACACTTTTTTTTTGCAATTTTGGAGTGCTGCGCCATTGTTTTCTATTACATGGACTTTGATCGAGTCGGGGCGCTGGCACCGGGTATCTAATGGTGAAGTAGTGCTGCATTGTTTTTGAATATATATATATATATATATATATATATATATTTTTTTTTTTTTTTTTTTTGGTAAAGAAGCTGACAAAAGCAGGAAACATCCCCCACAATGTAAGGGTCTATATACAGGGCAAATCCAGATCTACATACAGCAGCAACACGAGTAATACATCTAGATGAGACTATCTCTCTCATACTGTAAGCCAGTGTTTCTCAGAGTGTCTCCAGCTGTTCCAAAACTACAACTCCCAGCACGCCCGGACAGCCTTTGGCTGTCCGGGCATGCTGGGAGTTGTAGTTTTGCAACAGCTGGAGGCACATTGTTTGTAAAACACTGCAGTAAGCCATTGCAAAATATAGTTACTCTCTAATGGTCAAGTCTGGTTTAGTCCACATACCTCCGGCCTCCTTTATGGGGAGATTTAAAAATGAAAGAAGCGATCTGATTGGTTGCCATGAGCAACTGCATCACTCTTCCCCTACACAGGTTTTGATAAATCTCCCCCATTATATGTACAGCCAATAACAAATACATTACGAATCTGACCAATACAAACATGGGTGAAATACGTTGGCGCTCACTTACCTCACAGGAGATTTCGGAGAAGAGGCACAGTGATGATCTTATGGAAGACGTGAGGAAAATCTCATGGAAGACTTCAGAGTGATGTAAATTCCAGGTAGATAACAATGTCTGTAAATAAAAAACAAGAATTTAAGCATTAATGAAATAAAGATATTAAAGGGAGAGAGATTGTGTCAATATTTTTACACAGCAAAAAATTATTATTATTTTTTTTGTTTATTTTATTTTTTTATAAAATTGCCAGAACATGACATTTAGGGTACGGTCCCACATACTGCTTAAGTAGCGTATTTAAAGCAGCGCAAAATCTGCTGCGCAGCAGTAAATACGCTGGGTCATCCCCAATCACCATACACACAGGGCTATCAGGTGGCAGCCCTGTGTGTGCAGTGAGTTTTGGAGGCGGGGCCGCATGCCGGTGTGCTGTGATGCTTGGCCCCGCCTCCAAAACTCACTGCACATACAGGGCTGCCGCTAGACAGCCCTGTGTGCATGGTCATCTGAGATTACGCAGCGTATTTCCCGCTGCACAGCGGATTTTGCGCAGCTTCAAATACGTTGCGTAAGCAGTATGTGGGACCGTACTCTTAAATGTCATGTTATGGTGATTTTATTTAAAAAAATAAATCTATAAAAAATTGGGGATAAATATGACTTTTTGATTTGATTTTGATACCAATCCCTGTATTTTACTATAAGACTCTCTGTCCTATTTAGACAACTGAAAACTGGAAATAAATAGAGACTGAAATATTGCGAACACCAGCACAAAGTTAAAGAAGCACTCCAGAAATCATGATTTTATTCTGATATAGTGCAGCAAGACTATTATTTGAGAATAATGAAGAGGTTCTTGTGTATGCCTTGTGCTTACCTGTTTTAGCTGATGTGGCAGACATGGGGTTTTCAGCCATACAGATTTCTGGTTCAGAACAGAAATAATTTTCTAATGCTGTCTATATTTCTCAGGAATCCTATGTCTTTGCAGTGAGAGGGGGTGGAATCTCATCACTGCAAAGTCACCTAATAGAAATTGGAATAGGTCACAGCATGATTGCAAAGCCACAACGATATTTTATTAAACACCAATTATGTATAATACAATGTTTTTGCAAAAAAATACTGCTCTTGATGAAGGCAGCATTATTCTGCCGAAACGTGTTATACATGATTGGTTTTCAACAAAAGCTCTATGTAGCTTTGCAGCTACCTTTGGAAAAGTGAGGCTGTGGTCAATTTTACCATTTAGCGCTGTGATTTTTGGAGGTCTAGGCCTGCTTTCTTTGCAATTCATCTATAGTGATGAGCGGCATTGCACATATTCGAATTTGCGATATTTCGCGAATATATAGACGAATATTCGTCCTATATTCGCAAATTTCACATTTTCGTCATATTCGCAAATTCATGTTTTCGAGGAAGAAAACAGTGAGGGGGTGGGCAACTTTACTATTGGTTGCTAGGGATGTTGTTGATAACCTCTGACAAGTGTATTTGCATCATTTTAGTTGGCCCACAAGTGAAAAGAAGGAATATGCGAATATGCGGAAAAAAGTGAATATTCGTAATTTCAAATATATAGCGAATATATTCACAATATTCGCGAATTCACGAATTTGCAATATTTGCGATAAAAATTTGAAATGTGAATATTCGCGCCCAACACTATTCATCTAAAGGGATTAAACTAATCGCCTGGCTAGACTCCAGCAACTGAAAGCATAAACTGTTGAGACTCATAAGTGGGTTGGGATCAGTTCACACAACATGCAGTCTTGATTCATTTTCTTATTCAAAGTAAAATCAATATGACCTTTAATCCCCATTGATGTATTTTATGAAGATTAGAAGTCATCAGGCTGTGTTCACACATTATATTTTCACTGCATTTTTTTTTTTTTTTTTACAAAAGGAAGAGAGGTGTATAACTACTATATATCCTGGTTCCATAGAAATAGCAGTAGCAGTCTACAAATAGCTTGGAGGGGAGGGGGGGATATAACTACTTTACTATATATCCTGAGTCCATAGAGATTGCAGCAATATACAGATAGAGCTGAAGGGGAGGTGCATAACTACTATATTACCTGATCCCAGGAAGATAGCAGCAGCAGTATACAGTGAGAGCTGGAGGGGAGGTGTATAACTGCTATATATCCTTATCCAATAGATAGAGCTGGGAGGGTAGGTGTATAGATACCATGTATCCTGATCCTATAGAGATAGCAGCAGTATACAGATAGAGCTGGAGGAAATGTGTAAAACTACTATACATCCAGATGCCACAGAGATAGCAGCAGCAGTATACAGAGAGCTAGGAAAAGAGGTGTATGAATATACTATATACCCTAACCCCATAGAGATATCAGCAGTATAAAGACAGAGTTGGGTGGGAAGGAGTTTGGGAGCTGCCAGGAGAGTCTAATAGGTGAAAATACCATTCTGTAGCTCACGGGAAGTCAGCTGACCTAGGACTGACCACTACCTCCGACACATAAAGCACTGTGATTTTCTGTGCGTCAGGCTGGTGGTCATATGGTGGACCCAATTACAGTAATGAACCATATGGATGCAGCTGTTCCAGAATAAAACAGATTATACTGTAGGACTAGTGATGGCAAGTGTGCACGATACGGGCAAAAAAAAAACCTGGAGTGCTTCTTTAATTGAACAATAAAGGTATCTTAGAGATCTATTAACTCTTCACTGTAGAAAGAAAACTGAATCACTCCTTTAACTCTTGTATTCCTGTACGGACTGGAGAAACCACATACACTACAATTCAGGAATATTCCGCCTTCAGCCCCGGACGTCTTCTTTCGGACTCCGCTTTGCCTTCTGAAGATTCCCATAGATTATCTAAGTCTTTTCCTAAATGACAGGCTCCATGCTCTTGCTGTGTGCGGAGCCTCAGCCGCGGCTTCTTCTGCAAGGAGCGGCTCCCAATCGCTTTCTCCTTCTTGCCCTGCGCGACAGATGATATCTGTTTTCTCCTGTGAGTTCGAATTTAAGAGCCACTGAAGCTCGGCGACTGTATATTCTGGCTCAAATGAGCTGAAAATTGCATTCAATTTGAATTTCGAAACTATGAAGGGAGGAAAAAAAAAGCTGTGGAGGAAGAGTAACTCCTTCCTGGTGCTCCTCTGAACGCGACAAAGTGTCATGTATGTGGACTTGTGTATGTGGACAATTTAGGGGTAAGTATTGAAGCACAAGAGAAGGGATGAGTTCTCGAGTCCGCATATATGACACTTTTGCAAAACTACAACTCCCATCATGCCCGGACAGCCAACGGCAGTTCCGGCATGATGGGAGTTGTAGTTTTGCAACATCTGGAGGACCACAGTATGGAGACCACTAATTTAGTCTCTATTTGGGGGTAAGTATTGTAGCACAAGAGAAGTTTTGAGCTCTCGAGTCCACATAACGACACTTTGCAAAACTACAACTCCCATCATGCCCGGACAGCCGTTGGCTGTCCGGACATGATGGGAGTTATAGTTTTGCAACATCTGGAGGTCCACAGTATGGAGACCATGGATCTTGTCTCTATTTGGGGGTAAGTATTGTAGCACAAGGGAAGTGGTCAGCTCTCAAGTCCACATAATGACACTTTTAAAAAACTATAACTCCCATCATACCCGGACAGCCGTTGGCTGTCGGGGCATGATGGGAGTTATAGTTTTGCAACATCTGGAGGTCCACAGTATGGAGACCACTGATCTAGTCTTTATTTGGGGGGTAAGCATTGTAGCACAACTCACATGACACTTTTGCAAAACTACAACTCCTATCATGCTCGGTCAGCCGTTGGTTGTCGGGACATGATGGGAGTTGGGGTTTGCAACATCTGGAGGTCCACAGTTTGGAGACCACTGGAATAGATTATCTACTGTCCTTTAAAAAGTAACGGTGCCCCCCCCCCAATGGATGGGGCATAGCGCTCCACTCTCTATGGCAGTGGTCTTTAACCATGGACCTCAAGCCATTGCAAAACTACAACTCCCAGCATGGCCACACAGCCGACATGCTTAGAGTTGTAGTGTTGCAAGGGCTGAAGGGCCACAGTTTATAGAGCACTGCTCTATAGGCTTCCAAATGTTGCCAAGTGTTGAGATCTATTTATGGGGGGGGGGGGGGAGTGGTGCGCAATTTTCCTTTTTTCTTGTGATAACTGTCCTGATTTTTAGTAATAAAATAATGGCGAGTATGATAGATCGTGCAAGAACAGAAAGAAGATTCCACTCCACGGAAATTCATAACATTCTTTTCGTTATTGGAATTCTTTAAAAAATAATTCTCAACAAAATTTATTAAAAGATTGATGCGTTTCGGAGGTTCGTCCCTTAGTCATAAGCATGCCTGTGAATAAGGGGCGAATCCGAAACACGTCAAGATTTTATTTATTTATTATTATTTTGACAAGAAGTTTTTACCACCTTCTTAATAAAGAATCCCAATAAAGACAAGAATTGTACGAATTCCTTGGAGCTTTGGATCTTCTTCCTGTTTTTACAAATTGACCATTACACCAATGAATGCTGACTAAACCGTCTTCCGATCCTATGATAGATTATAGGTACAATGTGGCTCTAGGTGCCTCTGTACATGAGACCTTGTATCACAATACGGCTGGCAGGAGGTGGATCCTCTGTGCCAGAGAAGGATTGGCGTGGACCGTGCTAGTGGACCGGTTCTAAGTTACTACTGGTATTCACCAGAGCCCGCCGCAAAGCGGGATGGTCTTGCAGCGGCGGTAGTAACCAGGTCGTATCCACTAGCAACGGCTCAACCTCTCTGACTGCTGAAGATAGGCGCGGTACAAGGGAGTAGACAAGAGCAAGGTCGGACGTAGCAGAAGGTCGGGGCAGGCAGCAAGGATCGTAGTCAGGGGCAACGGCAGGAGGTCTGGAACACAGGCTAGGAACACACACGGAAACGCTTTCACTGGCACAATGGCAACAAGATCCGGTGAGGGAGTGCAGGGGAAGTGAGGTATAAATAGGGAGTGCACAGGTGAACACACTAATTGAACCAACTGCGCCAATCAGCGGTGCAGTGGCCCTTTAAATCGCAGAGACCCAGCACGTGCGCGCCCTAGGGAGCGGGGCCGCGCGCGCCGGGACAGGACCGACGGAGAGCGAGTCAGGTACGGGAGCCGGGGTGCGCATCGCGAGCGGGCGCCACCCGCATCGCGAATCGCATCCCGGCTGGGAGAGGAATCGCAGCGCACCCGGTCAGCAGATCTGACCGGGGCGCTGCAGTTGCGAGGATGTTGCGAGCGCTCCGGGGAGGAGCGGGGACCCGGAGCGCTCGGCGTAACAGTACCCCCCCCCCCCTTGGGTCTCCCCCTCTTCTTGGAGCCTGAGAACCAGACTTTTGTCTAGGATGTTGTCCTCAGGTTCCCAGGATCTCTCTTCTGGACCACAGCCCTCCCAATCAACCAAAAAAATTTTTTTCCCTCTGACCGTCTTGGAGGCCAGTATCTCCTTCACGGAGAAGATGTCAGAAGAGCCGGAAACAGGAGTGGGAGAGACAAGTTTGGGAGAGAAACGGTTGATGATGAGAGGTTTAAGGAGAGAGACATGGAAGGCATTGGGAATACGAAGAGAAGGAGGAAGAAGGAGTTTGTAAGAGACAGGATTAATCTGGCACAAGACTTTGAAAGGACCAAGATAGCGTGGTCCCAGTTTGTAACTGGGGACACGAAAGCGGACATATTTAGCGGAGAGCCATACCTTGTCTCCGGGAGCAAAAATGGGGGGAGTTCTTCTTTTCTTATCGGCAAACCTTTTCATGCGAGATGAAGCCTGTAGAAGAGAATTTTGGGTCTCTTTCCATATGGTGGAAAGATCACGAGTCACTTCATCCACAGCGGGTAAACCAGAGGGCAAGGGAGTAGGGAGGGGGGGAAGAGGGTGACTGCCGTACACCATGAAAAATGGGGATTTAGCAGAAGATTCAGAGACTCTGAAGTTGTATGAGAATTCGGCCCATGGTAGAAGATCTGCCCAGTCATCCTGGCGGGAGGAAACAAAATGCCGTAAATAGTCACCCAGAACCTGGTTAATTCTTTCAACTTGCCCATTGGATTGAGGATGATAAGCAGAAGAGAAGTTTAATTTAATCTTGAGTTGTTTACAGAGGGCCCTCCAGAATTTTGACACGAATTGGACGCCTCTATCCGAGACGATCTGCGTGGGCAAACCGTGAAGACGAAAAATGTGTACAAAAAATTGTTTTGCCAACTGAGGCGCTGAAGGAAGACCAGGAAGAGGAATAAAATGTGCCATCTTGGAAAATCGATCAACGACCACCCAAACAACAGTGTTGCCACGGGATGGGGGTAGGTCTGTAATAAAGTCCATACCAATCAGAGACCAAGGCTGTTCGGGGACAGGCAGAGGATGAAGGAGACCAGCAGGCTTCTGGCGAGGAGTCTTATCCCGGGCACAGACAGTACAGGCCCGCACAAAATCAACAACATCCGTCTCCAGAGTCGGCCACCAATAGAAACGAGAGATGAGTTGCAAGGACTTTTTGATGCCCGCATGGCCTGCGAGGTGGGAGGAGTGACCCCATTTGAGAATCCCGAGACGTTGGCGTGGAGAAACGAAGGTCTTCCCTGGAGGAGTTTGCCTGATGGAGGCTGGAGAAGTGGAAATCAGACAGTCAGGAGGAATGATGTGTTGCGGAGAGACCTCTACTTCCGAGGCATCCGAGGAACGAGAGAGAGCATCGGCCCTAATGTTCTTGTCGGCAGGGCGAAAATGAATTTCAAAGTTAAAACGGGCAAAGAACAACGACCACCTGGCCTGGCGAGGATTCAGCCGTTGGGCAGACTGGAGATAGGAGAGATTCTTGTGATCGGTGTAAATGATAACTGGAAATTTTGATCCCTCCAGAAGATGCCTCCATTCCTCAAGTGCCAATTTAATGGCCAGTAGTTCTCGATCCCCGATGGAGTAGTTCCTCTCCGCCGGAGAGAAGGTCCTAGAAAAAAAAACACAAGTAACAGCATGCCCGGAAGAATTTTTTTGTAGAAGGACCGCTCCAGCTCCCACTGAGGAGGCATCAACCTCCAATAGGAAGGGTTTAGATGGGTCAGGTCTGGAGAGCACGGGAGCAGAAGAAAAGGCAGACTTAAGCCGTTTAAATGCGTCTTCCGCTTGGGGAGACCAGGACTTAGGATTGGCATTCTTCTTGGTTAAAGCCACGATAGGAGCCACAATAGTGGAAAAATGTGGAATGAATTGTCTGTAATAATTGGCGAACCCCAAAAAACGTTGGATAGCACGGAGTCCGGAGGGGCGTGGCCAATCTAAGACGGCAGAGAGTTTATCTGGGTCCATTTGTAGTCCCTGGCCAGAGACCAAGTATCCTAGGAAAGGAAGAGATTGACATTCAAACAGACATTTCTCCATTTTGGCATAAAGTTGATTGTCTCGAAGTCTCTGAAGAACCATGCGGACATGCTGGCGGTGTTCTTCTAAGTTGGCAGAAAAAATCAGAATGTCGTCCAGATACACAACAACACAGGAATATAAAAGATCACGAAAAATTTCATTAACAAAGTCTTGGAAGACGGCAGGGGCGTTGCACAGGCCAAAGGGCATGACCAGATACTCAAAGTGACCATCTCTGGTGTTAAATGCGGTTTTCCATTCGTCCCCCTCCCTGATGCGGATGAGATTATAAGCACCTCTTAAGTCCAGTTTGGTAAAGATGTGGGCACCTTGAAGGCGATCAAAGAGTTCTGAGATAAGAGGTAGGGGGTAGCGGTTCTTTACCGTGATTTTATTAAGTCCGCGGTAGTCAATGCAAGGACGTAGGGAGCCATCTTTTTTGGACACAAAGAAAAATCCAGCTCCGGCAGGAGAGGAGGATTTGCGGATAAACCCCTTTTTTAAATTTTCCTGGATGTATTCAGACATAGCAAGAGTCTCTGGGGCGGACAGAGGATAAATTCTGCCCCAGGGTGGAGTAGTGCCCGGGAGGAGGTCAATAGGACAGTCATAAGGCCTGTGAGGAGGTAAAGTCTCAGCTTGCTTTTTGCAAAATACGTCAGCATAGTCCATATAAGCCTTGGGGAGACCGGTTACAGGAGGAACCACAGGGTCACGGCAGGGAGTACTGGGAACCGGTTTAAGACAGTCCTTGAAACAAGAAGTACCCCAGCTCTTGATCTCTCCTGTGGACCAATCAAGGGTTGGGGAATGGCGTTGAAGCCACGGTAGTCCAAGGAGAATTTCGGAAGTGCAATTGGAGAGGACCAAAAACTCAATTTTTTCGTGATGAGGTCCGATGCACATTAGGAGGGGTTCCGTGCGGTAACGCATGGTACAGTCCAATCTTTCATTGTTAACACAATTGATGTAGAGGGGTCTGGCGAGACTGGTCACCGGGATGTTGAACCTGTTGATGAGAGAGGCCAAAATAAAATTTCCTGCAGATCCGGAATCCAAGAAGGCCATAGTAGAGAAGGAGAAGGTAGAGGCAGATATCCGCACAGGCACAGTATGGCGTGGAGAAGCAGAGTTGACATCAAGAACTGTCTCACCTTTGTGCGGAGTCAGCGTACGTCTTTCCAGGCGGGGAGGACGGATAGGACAATCCTTCAGGAAGTGTTCGGTACCGGCACAGTACAGGCAAAGATTCTCCATGCGGCGTCGTGTCCTCTCTTGAGATGTCAAGCGAGACCGGTCAACTTGCATAGCCTCCACGGCGGGAGGCACAGGAACGGATTACAGAGGACCAGAGGAGAGAGGAGCCGGGGAGAAAAAACGCCTCGTGCGAACAAAGTCCATATCCTGGCGGAGCTCCTGACGCCTTTCGGAAAAACGCATGTCAATGCGAGTGGCTAGATGAATGAGTTCATGCAGGTTAGCAGGAATTTCTCGTGCGGCCAGAACATCTTTAATGTTGCTGGATAGGCCTTTTTTAAAGGTCGCGCAGAGGGCCTCATTATTCCAGGATAATTCGGAAGCAAGAGTACGGAATTGGATGGCGTACTCGCCAACGGAAGAATTACCCTGGACCAGGTTCAGCAGGGCAGTCTCAGCAGAAGAGGCTCGGGCAGGTTCCTCAAAGACACTTCGAATTTCCGAGAAGAAGGAGTGTACAGAGGCAGTGACGGGGTCATTGCGGTCCCAGAGCGGTGTGGCCCATGACAGAGCTTTCCCAGACAGAAGGCTGACTACGAAAGCCACCTTAGACCTTTCAGTAGGAAACTGGTCCGACATCATCTCCAAGTGCAGGGAACATTGTGAACGAAAGCCACGGCAAAACTTAGAGTCCCCATCAAATTTATCCGGCAAGGATAGTCGTAGGCCGGAAGCGGCCACTCGCTGCGGAGGAGGTGCAGGAGCTGGCGGAGGAGATGATTGCTGAAGCTGTGGTAGTAGTTGCTGTAGCATCACGGTCAGTTGAGACAGCTGGTGGCCTTGTTGCGACTGCTGGGCAACCACCGTGGTGAGGTCGGCGACAGCTGGCAGTGGAACTTCAGCGGGATCCATGGCCGGATCTACTGTCACAATACGGCTGGCAGGAGGTGGATCCTCTGTGCCAGAGAAGGATTGGCGTGGACCGTGCTAGTGGACCGGTTCTAAGTTACTACTGGTATTCACCAGAGCCCGCCGCAAAGCGGGATGGTCTTGCAGCGGCGGTAGTAACCAGGTCGTATCCACTAGCAACGGCTCAACCTCTCTGACTGCTGAAGATAGGCGCGGTACAAGGGAGTAGACAAGAGCAAGGTCGAACGTAGCAGAAGGTCGGGGCAGGCAGCAAGGATCGTAGTCAGGGGCAACGGCAGGAGGTCTGGAACACAGGCTAGGAACACACAAGGAAACGCTTTCACTGGCACAATGGCAACAAGATCCGGCGAGGGAGTGCAGGGGAAGTGAGGTATAAATAGGGAGTGCACAGGTGAACACACTAATTGAACCAACTGCGCCAATCAGCGGCGCAGTGGCCCTTTAAATCGCAGAGACCCGGCGCGCGCGCGCCCTAGGGAGCGGGGCCGCGCGCGCCGGGACAGGACCGACGGAGAGCGAGTCAGGTACGGGAGCCGGGGTGCGCATCGCGAGCGGGCGCCACCCGCATCGCGAATCGCATCCCGGCTGGGAGAGGAATCGCAGCGCACCCGGTCAGCAGATCTGACCGGGGCGCTGCAGTTGCGAGGATGTTGCGAGCGCTCCGGGGAGGAGCGGGGACCCGGAGCGCTCGGCGTAACACCTTGCCTGTATTTTTCTCCCAAAAGACATGAATCAGATGAATCATAATTTAGAACTGTTTCCAATTACCAATAAACAGTCTAAACAGATCAAGAGTCATCAACAAGTATAGTCATAAAGCATCAAACAAATACACGTCCCAAGGAAAATAATTTGCCACCCGTGAATAAATAAATACCATCTGTTGTATTAACAAATGGAATTAAACCCTGCCATATCATTGGCTTCAACAAATATGAACTTTCCTAGGGATGGGCCATAAATTACCCATCTTTATACATATTTACCGGGTTTTTAATGTTGTTCTGTAAAGAATTACAAGTATTATGGCTCATTAACTACAATGCATTAAAAAAAAAAAAAGTAAAGCTTTAGTTGTCGGGATACAAGATAGCAAAGTCAAATAATTTTTTACATTGACTAAAATGATGTCTTGTGGAGTAGCGTTAAGAAAGGGTCAATTTGCATTTTATTTGCTTTATTTATGTAGGTATTTATTTATTTAATATTATTATTTTATATAGCATGGACCTTTTTGAAAGCACTACACAAAGGTATTTATCTATCTATTCCAGAACAGTAGTAGCAGGACTCACAGGCTTTATCTATTCCAGAGCAGTAGTAGCAGGACTCACAGGCTTTATACATTCCAGAGCAGTAGTAGCAGGACTCACAGGCTTTATCTATTCCAGAGCAGGAGTAGCAGGACTCACAGGCTTTATCTATTCCAGAGCAGGAGTAGCAGGACTCACAGGCTTTATCTATTCCAAAGCAGGAGTATCAGGACTCACAGGCTTTATCTATTCTAGAGCAGGAGTAGCAGTACTCACAGGCTTTATATATTCCAGAGCAGGAGTAGCAGGACTCACAAGCTTTATCTATTGCAGAGCAGGAGTATCAGGACTCACAGGCTCTATTTATTCCAGAACAGGTGTAGCAGGACTCACAGGCTTTATCTATTCCATAGCAGTAGTAGAAGGATTCACAGACTTTATCTATTCCAGAGCAGGAGTAGCAGGACTCACAAGCTGTATCTATTCCAGAGCAGTAGTAACAGGACTCACAGGCTCCATCTATTCCAGAGCAGTAGTAGGACAACTCTCAGGTTCTATCTATTCCAGAGCGATAGTAGCAGGACTCACAGGTTATATCTATTCTATAGCAGGACTGACAGGCTTTATCTATTCCAGAGCAGGAGTAGCAGGACTCACAAGCTTTATCTATTGCAGAGCAGGAGTATCAGGACTCACAGGCTCTATTTATTCCAGAACAGGTGTAGCAGGACTCACAGGCTTTATCTATTCCATAGCAGTAGTAGAAGGATTCACAGACTTTATCTATTCCAGAGCAGGAGTAGCAGGACTCACAAGCTGTATCTATTCCAGAGCAGTAGTAACAGGACTCACAGGCTCCATCTATTCCAGAGCAGTAGTAGGACAACTCTCAGGTTCTATCTATTCCAGAGCGATAGTAGCAGGACTCACAGGTTATATCTATTCTATAGCAGGACTGACAGGCTTTATCTATTCCGGAGCAGTAGTAGCAGGATTCACAGACTTTATCTATTCCAGAGCAGGAGTAGCAGGACTCACAGGCTTTATCTATTCCAGAGCAGGAGTAGCACAACTCTCAGGTTCTATCTATTCCAGAGCAGTAGTAGCAGGACTCACAAGCTCTATTTATTCCAGAGCAGTAGTAGCACAACTCTCAGGTTCTATCTATTCCAGAGCAGTAGTAGCAGGACTCACAGGCTTTATCTATTCCAGAGCAGTAGTAACAGGACTCACAGGCGTTATCTGTTCCAGAGCAGGAGTAGCACAACTCTCAGGTTCTATCTATTCCAGAGCAGTAGTAGCAGGACTCACAGGCTATATTTTTATTCCAGAGCAGTAGTAGCACAACTCTCAGGAACTATCTATTCCAGAGCAGTAGTAGCAGGACTCACAGGCTCTATTTATTCCAGAGCAGTAGTAGCAGGACTCACAGGCTCTATTTATTCCAGAGCAGGAGTAGCAGAACTCACAGGCTTTGTCTATTCCAGAGCAGGAGTAGCAGGACTCACAGGCTCTATCTATTCCAGAGCAAAGGAAGCAGGACTCACAGGCTTTATCTTTAAATGGTGAAGGGAAGCAGGACTAGTCAAATGGGTTATCTACTGATGGGCAGGGGAAGCAGGACTCACAAGCTTTATATATTCAGGGGCAGGGTAGCAGGACTCAAAGGCTTTATCTAATGGTAAGAGGAAGTAAGGATAGTCCCATGCTCTATCCCCTAGTAGGAATGGGAAAACAGGACTTACAGGGTTTTTCTTTAAGTCCTTGAAGCATTTAAGCAACTTTTTTGTTTTCTGCATAAAATGAATTTGTTATAGAAAACTATACATCCCTGATCTTAGCATCTGCTCATCCATCCAGTACTGCCCTCAGATAAGAGACCTGACAGAACTGCTTTATAAATAAAAACAACAACAACCTAGTTACTCCACACAGTTAAATATTCTAAAAATATTTATACTTTAATTAACACTAATACTCCCCATTAGAACACCAGCTTAAAACATTAGTAATACATGTTAAAAAGTAATAGTAATATATTAACAGTAAAGTCATAACATGAGCTCTAACCTTAGATATTATTAAATAATACTAATACATTTAGGTAGAGTAAGCATTCCACAATAATAATAATAATAATAATAATAATCTAACAGAATATTTAAATTAACAAAATAATTTCAACTGTAAAGTGAAAAATATTCCAAACCAGCATACTAAAGATTTGACATTTTCCCAAATGCTAATAAATATATTTCTGTTTCTACAAATGAATACAAAAAAGTAAGGAAAAAACACGAAAAATAATAAGGTCTGTCTACTTTATACCAACTCTATACCAATTAGTCTTTTTGTTGAATACCAAGGCTCATCAGTCATGTTCATGAGTTAGTAAATTCATTTCTGCATTTTAATTCTCTGTTTCAGCCGCTGCTGTCAGGACGTATAGAATGATAATTTACTGTTGCTGACCAAAGAGGGGAAAAAAAAAAAGTAACAAAAAAAAAAATCACGAGGCAAAAAGTGATCATTTCATGTGAGACTATTTTCAGAATTTTGTTTGGGTTGCTCAGACTGGGATCCATCAATTATTTAAAAGACGTAACAGGATGCTTCCTTTGCTGGGTAAATCTGCAAGCAGACCCCAAGAGAGAATGAAACATGAATTAAGTAGCATTTATTAGCTCGCTGGCAGAATGCAGATTCAGCCGGCAGGACTGCCTGAGGTAGAAAAATTGTGCATTTTACTTTAGAAATTCTAGGAGATGTTTCAATTTTTTTTTTCTTATGTATATATTATTATTTTTCTTTATTAAAAATTTTTTTTTAAATAATTTTCTTTTTAATATCATATATATATATATATATATATATATATATATATATATATTTATATATATATATATATATAATTATTATATTATATATATTAATAATTTTCTTTAATATATATATATATATATATATATATATATATATATATTTTTTTTTTTTTTTTTTTTTCCTCCAAGGAATAAAATCAAGACAACACGACAAATTAATCATCTTGGTAACCTTTTTTTTTTTTTTTTGCTCTGTTTCCGGCTGATGTATTGTCTTCATTTAAATTACAAATGTACTAATCTGCAGCAGTGTTTACAGAGTACGATGTTAAATGGTAGACGCAGTAAATAGCATCACTCACTAGAACTTCATATCTCACGCTAACAACAGGCAGGCCGCTCGCCGTGTGCTCTGAGCTTGCAAAGTTACGCGGCTGAGATTTACAAAATGAGCTCTTTTTTCTACGTATTCATTGCTTATTCTTATGGCTTTTTTTTCTGGGGGTAAATTAATGACGTCTGATCCAGTGAAAACTTCTGCCACTTTGAAGTAGTTAAGAAAAATGCTGAGACGGAGAATAAAACTGTACAGAATGGGGGTTTTGTTGAATGTTACATTTTGTAAATGTAACATTTCAAAAATGCTTAAAGGGGTATTCCAGGCAAAAAATTGTATCCCCTATCCAAAGGATAGGGGATAAGAAGTCTGATTGCGGGGGGCCCGCTGCTGAGACCCCCGCGATCTCCCTGCAGCACCGGGACTGGGGATGTGACGTCACGCCACGCCCCCTCCATTCATGTCTATGGGAGGGGGCGTGACGGCCGTCACGCCCCCTCCCATAGACATGAATGGAAGGGCCGTGGCGTGACGTCACGTCCCAGGTCCCAGAAACCCGGAGGTTTCCAAAACTTGAGATTCAGCACCTGCATAATATACGGGTGCTGCAGGGAGATCGCGGGGGGTCTCAGCACCGGGCCCCCCGCGATCAGACATCTTATCCCCTATCCTTTGGATGTTTCTGCCCGGAATACCCCTGTAAATATTAGTCTGCAGACCACATTGACCTGAGCATCTTGGCATCTATAGGGGCACAACTTTTAGGGGGTCAAGATATTATTGTTGTACAATGTCCTCCTTAAGTTCTTTAGGGTCCCAGAGAAATTAGGGTCAATCTTCTAAGACAAATTGCCAAATCGGAATGGAATTAATCAGTTATTGATTCATTCTTGTAAAAATCATTCTGCTTTCCAAGTGTTACGATTCCCCAGAGAAACCTTGAATGATGCAGTCTAGAGTCTCATACCAGACTTCTCCAGGAAATCTGTAAACTTGGGAAGCAGAACTTCCTTTACAAGATTAACTTATTTTACAGGGTTAAGGTAAGGGCCTTAGTATTTGGGTGATTTTTGGCAGAATAGGTCGATATATGTGTACTAGGACTAGCAATCATCCGACAGATGATCAAATGCCGGTTCATTGGCCGATTGGGTGGTTTTGACCTCTCAAAATATTTTCAGCTGTCAACTGCGTATTGCCTTGTGTAATATTTTCAGCCGCCAGCTGCCTTGTGTAATAGGGGACATGCAACATATGGCTGATTGAAGCAAAATCATGTATTAGGCTCTTAACGGGCCGTGTATAAGGCTCCATAATCGGCACTCATTACATAGCAGCTCAGGGCAGTAGTACATTCCTTACCGTAGCATCAGCTCAGTTGTGCAGTAGAGGACCTCATTTCAAGGCTGGGCCTTTTATAATTTCAAAGCCTGTATCTACCCAATAGTCCTCTGTTTGACCAGTCGGGGCAGGTGTGCCCCGGGGAAGGGGTACTTCCTGCCCTTCTGCCATATACAGATGTAGCCATGGATATCTTGAGTGCATTTACCCAACACAGCCATCTGTTGTGTTGGGATACCATTATGCACTGGGAATCAACATATGGAGTAATGTTAAAATGTTAGGATAACCTATCTCAATTTTAGGAGTTTAGTACAATATCTTCACATGCAAGGGGATATGAGTGTGGCTCGGGCAGCATGAGTCATCCTTTTACATAAAAACTACTGGGCCAGCCAAACATTTCATGACATTATGTGGAGGCTCCAGACATTCGGCTTCATAGAAAGGGCTAGCAAGTCCTGTTGATGAAGTCTGATATTTAAATGCACCTCTTTATTGTAAGCACCATACAAGGTTTTGAAGCTTGGCCACCAGGGAAAGTATCCTTGACACTGGATTACTGGTGGGGTGTCATCAAACCACTTTGACTCAGCGAGGGTATTTAGGGGGCTAGGGCATTGAACCGAAACTATGCTAAGATAAAACCGTTTGCTCTAAAACAAATCTTCCCTCTATCAGTTCTTTCTTAGAGTTTCCAAAAATTGTCATGACACTTTAATATACATATGCATGCTTCATGTGCGTGTGATCATACAGACATTTGCCTGGATTGCGTTGTTTTTCAAGAGGTCAAAGGGAAAAGCCACTCATCAAACTCCTGTGTGATCTCCTGTAACAGATACGTGATTTACACCCTGACCTCCCGTAAATCATCTCCAAAAGTGAGCAGCTCCTTTATTTATGACCGATTTTTCCCACAATACAAAGTCCTCTGAAAGTTAATTAAACACATTATGGAGAAATTCACAAGAATGCATATAATTATTATTTTATTATTTTATTTAATTTGGCTAATAAAGATCAATATAGAACACTCATGTTCCATTTGTGATGTAGCAGGAAAGAATTCAAGTTTTTTTGTTACTGAACAGGATGTCAAAACTTTCAAAACCAGGCCATTCAAAAGAACTATAAAGTTGTTTTGCTCCAGTGGTTTTTAAAAACAACTATAACACAACTTTGTAAACCATTCTGAGTTTAAAAAAAATAATAATTGCCTTCTGTTTTGTGTATACAGCTCTAACTCAGGCCCTTATATTTCCATGGTTACAGACCCCAAACAACTTCTGTGTAGTCTGATCCTACAGAAGTCTAATTCAAAATTCAAATAGAAATTCAAAGTCAAAAGTTGGGTTCACATGTTGCGGCTGCAGGGCTAAGAACTAGACACGGTTTATCTCAAATTGCCTCAATTTTGGCTGGTTACAGATGAAGCATGTGCTTTATGAGCTCTGCCTGTGCTTAACCACATGCAGTTTTTGTCTTCCGGTACATTACTGGTACATTACTACTTGTGGCGCCAACATGTGGACCCTGCATTTTAAAGTAACCAAGGTCTCTTACAAATATAAAGAGACTATCCTAATTATCTTCTTGAGGCACCCAAAAAAGTATGCTAATGGTCTGATAGCACTAAATAGAGAACAGTAGACAGGTCATATATTTAGTGAGAAATGTACCAGGTATCTAAGACATGGCCTTGTCACTGCATTGAATAGGATAGGTTTAACAAATAGGTAAGACACAAAACCATATGTTAGGGTCAAAATATTTCCATTCCCTGTACTTCACAAAAAAGAAGACTGGTTAATTTGAATGCTTGACATTTTAACCATCGAGTATCAAAGAAGATAGTCATGAGATTAGGTGGATTACAAAAACAGAGGGGTTAGCAGTTGCATCTTGAACCAGGAACCAGAAGGGCACCAAAGGCTTCTCTGCAACCCAAGAAGTCCCCAGTGTTATTAATAGCTCCTTATTTTTAGGGGGGTCCTATTATAGATTTTTCATGAGAGCTCAGGAGCTTCATGGTATGTGTCATGTAGGTCAGGGACAAGGTGAAGCTCTGAATTCGCCCCCACACTCTCTGTCCCTTCCTATTGTGTACCCGTCCTAAATAACGGGTCCACAACCACGAAGATGGTCCGTTCCTGTCTACGTGCGGGGGCTATCAGAGCCAAAATAATAAACTACAGAGCAACACAGGTGAGGACTCAGCAAGTAAAACACAGCATTGGTTAGCTGTCCACAGTCCCAGATTGGCTAGGGTATAGTCACATAAAATACAAAATAAAACCAAGCAAGAACTTCAAGAAAGTTTAACCCTTCTGGTCAAACACGCACAAGTCATTACAATATGCCTTTGATTTAGGTCAACAAGCGTACATCAAAGGTACAAGGGTGAAAGAAGTACCTTGCAGAAGAATAGGAAAAATAGGAAAGTAGGAAGTTGGAGCAAGAGAATAGGCTAATCCTTTTCCAAGAGTTTAGACAAGGAAGAGAAAATCACAATGTTATAAAATGGATTGTCAAACTGGAAGAACCAAAATAGGCAAGAAGGTGAATATGTCCAAGGTCGAAAGATAAATAAATAACAAAACACACAAAAACAATAAAACTTGGAACCATAAAATAGTCCAATACTCAACCAAGAGCCAGAGACAAGAAAATAGATAAGGCAACATAAGACAAACTGGATTACAAAATGAAGAGTCACCATATCAGCAACCACAAGAAAGACTAAAATACTTCCAAGGTCAAATGCGTAAATACATAAAATACAAAAATCTAAGGAGATAAAACACAGTGAGAAGTTGCAGCAAAACAATAGACCTATGCTCTTCGAGGATAATGAGACAAGAAATGGATTAGGATAGTGTGTCTTCCAACATGGCCACCATTCATGACCAAATTGCAACAGCACTCACAGGTAAGGAGGAAGGTCAAGGATAAAAAGATACTACATGGAACCACGTGGAGGCCAAAGTGACTGCAAAGACATTTGTGATAGAGATTGCCATCAGTCACATCAGAATGAGTTCAACAGTTCTGTTGTTTGCATGAGGCCTTCAACATTTACATGAGTAGGAAATCAATTATTCTATGTCTGGTGATTTGTGTCATCACGAATGGGAACGTTGGATGCAAGTAGGCAGGGGCGGACTGACCGGCCAGTCCAATCGGACGTAGTCTGAGGGCTTGGCCGGGTACAGGGCCCGCCGCTGCCACCGCTCCTGAGGATCCAGGACACACGTCCCGGAGCTCCAACAGACAGTGCTGCCTTCTCCTGTATGAACATACAAGAGAAGGTGTCCCCTCTGTGTGAGTTGCATCTGTGATCTACATAGAGGAGACATGACCTCCGCCCCACGCAGCTCAGGCGCTGATGACGTCACTCATCGGCGCCTGCACTGTGGAGGAAGAAAGAGGCAGGCCCCTGCTACTGAGGAGAAGATTGCTGCGTGGGACATCAGGTGAGCATAATTTTTTTTTATTTTCAACATTCAAGGGGGGAGGGGGAAAAACTCTGCTGTCTACACCTACCGGGGGGGGGGGGGGGACTCTAACTCTGCTGTCTACACCTACTGGGGGAGGGGGAAAACTCTGGTGCCTACACCTACTGGGGGGGGAGGGGGAAAAACTCTGCTGCCTACACCTACTGGGGGGGACTTTAACTCTGCTGCCTACACCTACTGGGGGGGACTCTAACTCTGCTGCCTACACCTACTGGGGGGGGGGAAACTCTGCTGCCTACACCTACTGGGGGGGACTCTAACACTGCTGCCTGCACCTACTGGGGGGGACTTTAACTCTGCTGCCTATACCTACTGGGGGGGACTCTAACTCTGCTGCCTACACCTACTGGGGAGGGGGAACTCTAACTCTGCTGTCAACACCTACTGGGGGATGCTAACTCTGCTGGCTGTCTACACCTACTGGATGGGGGGACTCAAACTCTGCTGTTTACACCTACTGGAGGGAACTCTAACTCTGCTGCCTACACCTACTGGGGGGACGCTAACTCTGCTGCCTACACCTACTGGGGGGGGCTCAAGCTCTGCTGCCTACACCTACTGTGGCGGGAGGAGGAAAAATTCTGCTGCTTCCTACACCTACTGGGGGGGGGGACTCTAACTCTGCTGTCTACACCTAATGGGGGGACTCTAACTTTGCTGCCTAGACCTACTAGGAAGGGGGGGAAATTCTGCTGCCTACACCTACTGTGGGGGGATCCTGATGCCTACACCTACTGTGGGGACCCTGCTGCCTGCACCAACTGTTGGGGGACCCTACTGCCTACACCTACTGTGGGGGAACTCTGCTGTCTACACCTACTGTGGGGGGGAACTCTGCTGCCTACACCTACTGTGGGGGAACTCTGCTGCCTACACCCACTATGGGGGAACTCATCTATGGGGGACCTAATGTGAAGGACTATCTACTATGTTCCTGCCTAACTAATATGGGGACAAACTACTAAACTAATAGGAGTGCTACCTACTAACTATATAGGGGGTTGTCATAATTCCCCTCCTGAGACTAGACTCTGGATCGCCACTGGATGCAGGGGATGCCGGCTACCTACTTGACTAACTCCCTGGCTACCTAACTTTGTACCTGGATGCCTAACTACTTACCTATATACCTGGCTATCTAACTACCTACATACCTGGCTGCCTAACTACCTACCTACATATCTTGCTACCTAACTACATACCTGGCTACCTAACTATGTACATACCTGGCCTTCATACATGGCTGCCTAACTACCTAGCTAGCAACCTACCTACCTACCTGGCTAGTCACCTGCCTACATATCTGGCTTCCTGATCTAATTACCTAGTTAACTTTTTACCTGGCTGCCTACCTACCTGCACTTTTACTGGGCAGGGCACCTGTTACGCCGAGCGCTCCGGGTCCCTGCTCCTCCCCGAAGCGCTCGCGGCGTTTCTCTCCCTGCAGCGCCCCGGTCAGACCCGCTGACCGGGAGCGCTGCACTGACATTGCCGGCGGGGATGCGATTCGCATAGCGGGACGCGCCCGCTCGCGAATCACATCCCAAGTCACTCACCTGTCCTGGTCCCCGACTGTCATGCTCTGGCGCGCGCGGCTCGGCTCTCTAGGGCGCGCGCGCGCCAGCTCTCTGAGATTTAATGGGCCAGTGCACCAATGATTGGTGCCTGGCCCAATCAGCCTAATTAGTTTCCACCTGCTCCCTGGCTATATTACCTCACTTCCCCTGCACTTCCTTGCCGTATCTTGTTGCCTTAGTGCCTAGAGAAAGCTACTACTGTGTTTACCATTTCTGTGTTCCTGACCTCCTGCTATTACCATTGACTACGAACCTTGCCGCCTGCCCCGACCTTCTGCTACGTCTGACCTTGCTCTTGTCTACTCCCTTGTACCGCGCTTATCTCAGCAGTCAGAGAGGTTGAGCCGTTGCCAGTGGATACAACCTGGTTGCTACCGCCGCTGCAAGACCATCCCGCTTTGCGGCGGGCTCTGGTGAAAACCAGTAGCAACTTAGAACCGGTCCACCGACACGGTCCACGCCAATCCCTCTCTGGCACAGAGGATCCACCTCCAGCCTGCCGAATCGTGACAACACAAAGGTGGGCTTTATAACAGTTAGGGGCTAATAGATTGTGTAGAGGAGGGGGGCACTAAAAAAAATGCAGAGTCTAACATGTTTGTCCTGCAGATGTATCAACATGGGGGTCTGATCCGGACGGAAAAGAAAAGGAGAGAGGATGCCACAAATCAGAAAAGACGTAATTGTGAGTCCCTTGATGTAACTGAAATCACTTATATGGTATACAGATCCTGTGTACAGCTGATATCTACCACCATATGGTCCTGTATATAATCTCTTTTGTTGTATACAGATCCTGTATAGTATACTGGTCTGTGTATAGTGGTTTTATTCAGTACAGTATGGCGGTATATCCAGTTATTGTGCGGTGGTATATATTTACTCCTTGTATACTGGTATTATTGGTCATGGAAAATTATTTTACCTACCTTAAAGTGTTTCTTATATATAAAATGTTGTTTATTTTGTGTGTAGGGCTGATTTGGGTAGAACAGGGGCAGAAGTATGTCCAGCAGCAGAGCATCACAGGGGGCCCATACTTTTTTCCTCTGGGGGTCCTGAGTGTCCAGTGTGGTTCCCCATATATTTAAATGGGGCACAACTCTGGACCTATGGACTATCCAGTATAGTGGCCCATCCCACCACCCACCCCATGTCATGGATGTGCAAGATATCAAGTGCAACCACACCAGACTGCAACTATGTCTAATTGCCATATATATATATATATATATATATATATATATATATACAGTGACCCCCCCGACCAACGATGGCCCCGACATGCGATAATTTCAACATGAGATGGCCTCTCAGAGGCCATCGCATGTTGAAGGCAGCATCAACATTCAATGCTTTTGTATGTCGGGGCCATCGCATAAATGGCTATCCGGAAGCGCTGGCTGCCGCCGGATAGCCGTTTACGGTGCCCCGTGTGCTCCGGTGATGGTCTCCTACCTGTCCTTGGGGCTCCGGAGCATCCTCTTCGGGATCCCTTCCATCGCCGGCGCTCTCCATCGTCATCATCACGTCGCCACTCACGCCGTCCTGTCATCCAATAGGAGCGGCATGCATAGTGACGTGATGGCGGCGACATGAGAACGACGATGCCGGGCAGCAGAGACGTTCCGGAGCGGCGGGGACATCACGGGGACGCGGCGACAGCGATGGTGCGCAACATCCAGGGCAGTGGTGACGAGTGGTGGGGACAGATGAGTACAACTTCCTATTCTTTACATTGCACGGATCCCTCAACATACGATGGTTTCAACAAACGATGGTTCATTTGGAACTGATTACAATCGTATGTTGAGGGACCACTTGTATATATATATATATATATATATATATATATATATATATATACACAAAATTCCAACAGAGCAAGGTGGCAGCGGCAAAGTAGCCCGGTCCAGGCGGTCACACATCCAACATAGTAATCCGCAGCACTTAAAGAGTAAGGTGCAAAAAATAAAAGTGCTTTATGTGTGTGAACCTGCCTATATAACATTATTTTTACCATAGTATGCTACCGCACAACCAAAGAAAGTGTAATATTTTGGAATAGCAACTGGTTTTGATTAAAGGAGTACTGCAGTGAAGGAAATGTATTCCCTTTCCAAAGGGTAGGGGATGAGTGTCTGATCAGACAAGTTATTTTGGAGTCTGTAACCGCGGAGACACATTGATCAGCATAGCAGCTTTATACATGAAATAGAAGAAGATTTTTAAACAAGACTTTTGCCCGATTCGCGATTGTTTCAAAGTGCACGATTTGTTCTCATAAAGGGCATTCAGGGGGCACTGCCATCATGCTAACACATATGTCTATAGTTTTTTTGTTTCTTGCTCAGCAATAGTTCATTTAAGCCGACATCAGCAGAACTGTTCAATCCGGAATACACCCGTCTCCTCCATAGAAGACTACGTAGGAATTTTGTTAATTTTCTGTGATTTTCGTCCTGATCATTTATTTTGTCTGAACTCATAACTTTCCTCCCACACTATGTGGGCAGTCACGGGGCTATTAGGAAGGGACTCGTTCCAAGATGGCATCTGGTTCTCTGGCAGTGTCCTTGCACAGTTGTGTTGGCATATGTGGATCGACCGAAGCCTTGCCACATGTCTGCTGAGAGGATACATTATCTTAGACTCCTTTGTCCTTTTGGATCTCATTCCCTTCCCTACAGATACTACACAGGTGTTACAATGAGACAGTGTGCTGATGAGAAGGATTTCTACACCTCCTGGCTAATCACTTTCTTAAAGAACATCCAGTGCCTGCACATATGGGGGAGGCGGCCATGTTGGTTAAGATCTCATATATCTGTCCACCACTGTGTTTCTGGCCAAAGAGAGTACGTTATATCTTTAAGTTGTATAGAAATAACTATCTTGCATTTTATTATCTCTGTAGATTCAGTAAAAATCAAAGTTAGCAGCTGTAATGAAACTTATGAATTCACAATGTTCTTATTTTTACTGGAGGACCCAACGCCATTGATTCCAATGGGACATACGTAATGCTGCGTTTCGAGTGGCGCCACTAGTGAATTAAACACTTGTTCCCAAGGTTACCCTAAAGATAACAGTTTATAGATTTACATGCTATGATTAGGGAATGGTTCCATCAAAAAGAGAGATTGGCAATTGTTGACAATCAGTAATTATAGTGATACATAGAAAGACAAAAAGGTACCCGCACTCACCGCGAGGAAACAGCAGACCGACTTCTATGGCATCTCGGACAGATCCGACTTCCGGCTGACAGCAGGGCGCTCAGAGTGGAGGCGACTGGCGGCAAAGTTTCGCGCAGATCGCGCTTCTTCCGGCCTTGTATTAGCTGCACAATGTTGCCGAAAAATCATGCAGCTATTGCCTATCGCTTGCACCGTGATAGGGACTGGCAACCACCCGCTCTCTTCTTGGAGTGGTAAACTTCTGGGACAACGAGGGAGGGGAATGTCAGATACCGAACAGGTAGGAACTTTTCTGATCCCCGGCCAACCCCTTTAATATCCCTCTTTTTATAGTATTATAGAAAAGTGTGTTGTGTAAAAGGGCACATATGCTAGTTTGTTGGCTGATTGGATCTTTTGTGTGGCTAATCAACTGGCTCCAGAAAGTTAAACAGATTTGTAAATTATTTCTACTAAAAAATCTTAATCCTTTCAGTACTTATGAGCTGCTGAAGTTGAGTTGTTCTTTTCTTTCTAAGTGCTCTCTGATGACACCTGTCTCTGGAACCGCCCAGTTTAGAAGCAAATCCCCATAGTAAACCTCTTCTACTCTGTGCAGTTCCAGAGACAAGCAGATATGTCAGTAGAGAGCACTGTTGCCAGACAGAAAAGAACAACTCAACTTCAGCAGCTGATAATCATTGGAATGATTAAGAATTTTTAATAGAAGTAATTTACAAATCTGTGAAGTTTGCAAGAACAGATACAGCACCAGGCACTGCTAATCCAATATATCAGCCTCAATGCATGGGGTGAAAAGCACTGCTGTGACCTTAAAGGCGGATCTTCCTAGCTACGTGGAGGTGCAGACCAAACAGGCAGGTAATTCAGATCAATAAGTTAGACGAAGAAGAAAGAAGTCGCACTTACCACTGGAAGCAGTATACAAAGTCTTGTCCTTTATTCACACCGGCAAAGTGGAATTGTAAAATACGGTCACACACGTGGGGAGTGAGAGCAGCCACTCTCAAGATGCGGGGGCACAACACCAGCGGCAACTAGTTTCGCGTCACAGGCTTGACACCAACAAGGTGTACGCCTACCTGTGCTTACCCACCTGTGACCGTATTTTACCATTCCACTCTGCCGGTGTGAATAAAGGACAAGACTTTGTATACTGCTTACAGTGGTGAGTGCAACTTCTTTCTTCTTCGTCTAACTTATTGATCTAATTTACAAATCTGTTTAACTTTCTGGAGCCAGTTGATATATATAAAAATTTTTTTTTCCCTAGAATACCCTTTTAAGCAGTGCTTATCATTGAGATGGAGAGGAGAGAACTTTGTTCTTCACAAGAGAGGAGAATGCTGGACAAGGGCCTCTCTGAATTACACCAATTTCTATTTTAAATTACAGCTGGATCAGTGCTGCCTAAATGCCCCTTCTAAGCGTCCAGTGGTCTCATTCCATAACTCTGTATACAGAAACAGCTTCATTGACAAAAGGGCTGGGATCACAGAATTATATACAGTAAGAACTACTGCTAATCAACATAACCCTTAGCATTTCTCTAGTGACCACAGCAATGGCGTACCCTAGCGATATACCATTGCCCCATGAAATTACACCCCCTTTAAACCTTCCAAATGGTCAACCAAGGGACACAAATACACAGCGCTGAGGTACGCGCACAACTGTGTACATACCTTACATTGCGCATTCATGTAGTTTCCCAATGTGTATTTATAGAAGGTTCTGGAAGGTTGAACCCATAAATAATTGTTCTCCATTTTGGCTTTCATTTTCTTTATGTTCCAGTCCCAGCTTCTATCTAGTACTCTGAATTGAACACACACTTCAACAATGCCCGAGCTACAAGTGACTCCGAGCCTCCAAGACATTTCAAAGGCTACAAGAGACGCTGTAATTTGTCATGCCGCATTATAGCGCAGCATTCAGGATCGGCTATGTTCTTATGAGTAATTACCGGACCTAAGAAGGATGACATCCTGTAGAAAATAAGCCTCACGTCTACAGATGGGAACTAAACTTTACTACCAGAGATGACCATATTAACTGAGCATGCTACACTACTGCTGCGCATTGTCATAACCCCCGGTGGAGAGTAAGAGAAGATAATGGATGGCCCCGGTCCATCGGATTCTTCTTCCTTCTAGTGTTTATCTGTTGACTTTAATGTTGACATTTATTAGATAAGTGGTGCAGCGCCATATAAAGGACAATAAGGCTCCTATAGCAATAGAGAGATGGGGGGTTGGAGGGGTGGGTGACTAGGAATCTCATCTAAATAAAATCCTGTTGTTTATGGGTTCAATATCTGCATAAATTGCTTTTTTTCTATGAATTTTTTTTATTTTTGTCACCTTACGGCAGTGTTTCCCAACCAGGGTGCCTCCAGCTGTTGCAAAACTACAACTCCCAGCATGCCCGGACAGCCCATGGCAACAGCTATTGTGAGCAAGAGCTACTGTATGTACCACTGGTGTCACCTTTCAGTGTGACGATAAGGAGGAGACAGCTGGGAAATTATCTGTATAGAACAGGAAGTTGTTTAGGGTTCTCCATAATTTTTATTTTTATGTGAAGTACCAATAAAAGCTAAGTTTTAATAGGGAGGGTGCACTATTTGAAGGGGTCTTGCACCCCCACCTGGCTCATTTTCCATGTGTGGAGTTTGGTGTTTTGTTTATATTAACCCCAGCACCTCTCCGGGGCATCTGGTTCTATATACATTGCTAAATAAAGAAACCTTCTCTGACAACTCTAATTCTTGTGATTGGTTATTTCACCTTATTATTACAAGCTTGAAAAAGGCTCTTTGTGAGTGTCAGGATTCGGCAGGCTGGAGGTGGATCCTCTGTGTCAGAGAGGGATTGGCGTGGACCATACCTGTGGACCGGTTCTAAGTTGCTACTGGTTTTCACCAGAGCCCGCCGCAAAGCAGGATGGTCTTGCTGCGGCGGTAGCAACCAGGTCGTGTCCACCGGTAATGGCTCAACCTCTCTGCTGAGACTGCTGAGACTGGCGTGGTACAGGAGGACTAGACAGAGGCGAGGTCAGACGTAGCAGAAGGTCAGGGCAGGCGGCAAGGTACGTAGTCAAGGGCAATGGCAGAATGTCTGGTAACACTGGTAAGGGCATACACACAAAACGCTTTCACTAGGCACTGAGGCAACAAGATCCGGCGCTGACAGGAAGGGGAAGTGGGTTTATATACACCCGGAGCAGGGAAGCTAATAGACACTGATTGGGCCAGGCACCAATTAGTGGTGCACTGGCCCTTTAAATCTTAGAGAGCCGGCGTGCCCTAGAGAGCGGAGCCGTGCGAGCCAGGACGTGACAGCCGGGGAACAGGACAGGTGAGTAGATTGGGATGCCCAATCTACGTGGATCGCATCCCCGCCGGCAGTGACAGTGCAGCGCTCCCGGTCAGCGGGTCTGACCGGGGCGCTGCAGAGAGGAGAACGCCGCGAGCGCTCCGGGGAGGAGCAGGGACCCGGAGCGCTCGGCGTAACAGTGAGCTGAAACGTTGCTGCTGTTTTTTGTGAATAAACCACCGTTATTTTTGGCATCTTTTGGAGTGCTGTGCCAATCTTTGGTTTGCTATATATACATATAAAGTAGTAAGGAGTAGCAGTGTTAGTCCAGTGATGCAAATGCAAATTATAGGATGTTGCAGTATCTTGTAATACCTTTTTTTATTGGAATAACAGTATTTTATAGAGACAAGCTTTCGGGATTCCCCCCTTTATCAAGTCAAAAGCATTTCTGAGCTCACAAAAGGAAAACACACAGGTTCCATCTCACAAACTATGCAGGGGTTAAAACAACATATGAGAAGAATTCACACTAAGTTGGGCCATAAATTGTATAGCTATAGGACGATAGATACAGATAATGATGACATAAATATATATGTGTGTATATATATAATATATTTATTTATTTAGTTTTATATGTATATGTGTATATATATATATATATATATATATTTGTATAGTAATTATATATATATATATATATACATATTAATTATATACATACATGATATGGATAAAATAGCGCTCTTCCTACAAAAAGCCGTGGTAATGGAATAAGACAGAGGCCAGGTTAGTTATCTATTCTTCTCCTCCGCTCTGAAGGTGTTATATTGTGATCCCAGCCTTTTAATCAAGTCTGTTTGACAAAAAGCTCCGGCCATTAGGGACCAATTTTCTGAATTCTCTGCAAGACAATGATTTTCCAACTACACATACATATGCTGAATATTTACCTCTGCATGAGTGCTCCGGTGTACCCCCTCCACTAGCAGGTCTATCCTCGAATAAGGAAGAAAGAAACCTTGCAACTTCTTAAAGGGGTTATCATGCAAAAAACTTTTTTCTTTTATATCAACTGGCTCCAGAAAGTTAAACAGATTTATAAATTACTTCTATTGAAAAATCATAATCCTTTTAGTACTCATGAGCTGCTGAAGTTGAGTTGTTCTTTTCTGTCTAAGTGCTCTCTGATGACACCTGTCTCGGGAACTGTCCAGAGTAGAAGCAAATCCCCATAGTAAACCTCTATGCAGTTCCCGAGACAAGCAGAGATGTCAGCAGAGAGAAATGTTGCCAGACAGAAAACAACACCTCAACTTCAGCAGCTGATAATTATTGGAAGGATTAAGATTTTTTAATAGAAGTAATTTACAAATCTGTTTAAATTTCTATAGCCAGTTGATATAAAAGAAAAAAGTTTTTTCCTGGCATACAGCTTTAAATAACCAGAGAAATTTGCTTAAAAGGGAACACAAAAGTTAACTTATCCCCTATCCCCAGTATAAGGGATAAGTAGCTGATCGAGGGGGGTTCGACTGCTGGGTCACCCTGCAATCTCTGTGATTGGACCCCAATGTTGTACTTGGGTCTTTAAGTCGATCCTATAGAAATGAATGGGGTGAGTGCCATCTGGAACACGCACTCCTCAACGAGTGCTGAGTCCCATCCCGAGGACTGTTTATCCCCTATCCTGTTTACTTAACACTTTTTAAATACAGTGTTGCGGTAATGCTGATGGCTACAGCTCTTAGATAAGGGATAAAAGCTTAATGGTTACCCTGACATTAGGTGCTGTTTTGCAATGTTTCTGGAAACACATTAAACAGTAAAGAATTGGTTACAGGACCCTGCTTTCTTAAATGGGCACTGTCTCTCTAAAAAATGTTTGACATCTTATAGAGACATGTCTAAAGTTTTAATTGGTCGGAGTCTGCGTGTTCAGACCCTGACCAAACACTAGAATGAGTTGGGAGAAGCGTGCACAAAGGAAGACAAACTGACAATGAAAAAAAGGAATTCTCTCGAACAGCGTGCACTTCTTTCCCTATTCGTTCCAGTGATCAGTCGGAGTCTGAACATTGATCAAACCATTTGTTTTGTCTCTAGGACATGTGATTTTTTTTTTTCTAGGTGACAGGTACACTTTAATAAAAGCCCTTCCCAGCCTTTTGTTGCTTTACACAGGTCCAAATAACCTACTGTACAAGATTCCACACCTACTGCCATCTTGAGAACCCTGCACTTAGGGGCTCTATCCTCCAGATCACTTTCTTCAAAAATATTCTTCTAGATAAAACCAGTAGGCCTTGGCACACTGCATTGACGGCTAGAACACTTCCCAAGTCTATTGTGAGCTCCACTTTCTGGAAAAAGTCTCAATTTCTTAGGCCTTTTTTGGGGGGTCTCCCACTTAACCTAAGCTCCTATAATCCACTGGTCTCAGTCCATTGCTGTCAGGATTGGCCTTAATAGGCTTTGCTTCAGGTACCTTTATCTAGACCACACTTCAAGTCTAACTATCCAGGTGACAACATGGTCATGTAGAGTAACCAAACTTCCCCACAGTTTACCATTGGTCCACTAACAGGGTTGTTTCTCCTTGGGAATTTTTCTACTAACTATTCCAACTACTTCAAGGCTGATCATACACTTAACACATCCTGCTTTATTTGCAACCTACACAGAACCCTGTAAGCCATTTTCTTCAGCCAGACTTTTCTATACCCATATTATTAGCGGTAACTTTTTCAGATTATCATTTGCTCTATGATATCTTACTCTGTGACATCCTAAACTTTGTGAAGCAGTGGAACCGTTTCCCCTATAAAGACCCATGTGTACTGAACATCTAGCAAAGCTCTCCATAGGCTCCATAGTTATCATCTCCCAACCTCCAGGCCACCATTGCTTCCAGAAGAAAAGTAGTCCCTGGCTGCTCCTCCTCAGCTTGTAGGTGCAGCGGATTGGCACATGTCCTCTGTCAAGCACTAGGCTCCTACAGGTCCTTTGCTGGTATTGCACCTCACCTGATGGCTGATAGCCAAGAATTCCCCCACTCCTTTGGACCATCAAAGGAATCCAACATGGTGGAGCCAACAACTTTCACAACCAACACAGTCACATATACTGTACATACATGGAAAGCAAACATAAATAGAGAAAGAAAAAAAGCCTCACATGTCGAAATTCAACATGTTCACTCCTTCTTTTCCCAACATTATTTATTGGGAGAAGAGTCAGGAGACCCCCATACACACAAGATAGTCACACAGTCCTTCTAAGGTTACAGCTGACTCTTCTCTTTGTTGAGATCAATAAAAATGAGCACCAATAAGAGTGATCTGATCATAACCCAACTACAGGGAAAAATCTCGAAAAGACCACCTCTAAGTAAAGACCACTCCCTTATCCAGACTAGATTTCCTGTGGGTTATTTGAGTCTACCATACATTATGCATCGTGGACATTTTCTTAGAGAAGAGGAAGGGGAAGTTGTCTTGTCCATCAAGAAGACCACATTTCAGTATGATTTTGAGTGGTCTTCTCGAAAAGGCTTCACTGTATTGTGTTTGCAACGTTTTGAAGAAAAAATACAGACCGCCTTGTCAATGATGTAAAGTAGTGAAACACATTCTTCTACTCACAATATGTTCCCCTTTAAACAACCAAGTCAACAATAGTAACCGCTGCCAAAAAATCTCTATAGCGAGCTTTAAACGAAAAATGACGGCGCCATAATTGTAAGATCCTACTTGTAGCCAAACATTCTCTTCTTCTACAAGGCGTATTTTTGAATGAGGTAATTTATAATTGGCTGTAACAACCTTCTGCAACACAGATAAAATATTTGCCAAAACCAGTTCTTCAATATGCACGTCAGGACACGGATGTCTCGATTTTCTTGGCACTGCTGAGAAAGGCCTCCGTGAGTCACTAGAAATCCCTTCCATGAATTCAAAATCACTTCATCCCGGGACAAAACGACTTCAATTTATTTAAAAATGATATAAAACATAACTCAGCAATTGTTTTATGCTAGACATAAATGCTCTTAGAGAATTTAATAAATCTACAATCCTGTTTGAGGCATATTTCAAATACTAAAAGCAATAATAATTTTCACCAAAATGATATCGAAAAATCCCTTGGTGGATGCGTAATGTAAATTACACAGAGATAGTGTGAGAGAGAGAGAAAGGAGCAGTGATTGGTGGGGTGTTTAGTATCTAAGCAAATTAGGAAAAAAGAAAATCTAAAAAAATCGTATAAAGAGATCTCATCTACACAGAAAACCAATGCCTGTTTTATATTAAAGATATAAGTCTTTAAATAATTTTTTACTGTAGTTTAATACATTATATTCAAGTTAGGTTCACATTACAATTGTACCCTCTGTTGCATGTATTCTCTGGCAACTTGTCATAATGGGATGCCGGTGCACGGACAGGCACGACCCTCATTGACTTTAATATCCCGAATGTAGTCAGCTAGCAACTATGTTTGATTAATTCTGTGTTTGTGCTTGGACCTTAAATACACAGCACACTACAAGTTCAAGTGAAACCACATATATGTGCGGGAAATGTCTGAAACTTAGTCAATAGTTGACTACACTTAGGCACGTATATACATAGGCCACCGTTTTGACAGGTTGCCGATGTTTAGATACAATGGAGGGCACAATCATAGTGTGAATTCCCCCTTAAAGGGGTTATCCACCATAATGTGTCTTTAGTACTTACCTACCAGACAGTAATCTGGATCGGTGCTTGTCTTGGTGCTAAATGACTGTGTTCTGAGTCACGATAATTCTGCTGAATTCTTGTTTTAAAATGGCTATTTCCTGTTGGAGTTCCTTCCCTCCAACTACAAGTCCAAGGATACCTTGTTTGTAAGTGGGAGATCACTTTTCTCCCCCCTACACATCAGCCACCCCACCCATTGCACTGCAGCTGTAGCCCTGTGGAGAATGATCTCTTCCAAACCCAGCGGTCGATCCATCAATTAAAGCAGACAGGCTCCCTTTGAACACCTGACTAGTGATGTAATGTCTCGGGCTGTACTGCAACCTGGGAAAACCTGGGACGACCCTAATTTTGTATACTGATAAACATAAACATTGAGGAAAAGGTCACATACGAATTGCGACCATTAAGACCAGCCATCAAACACAGATACAGACACTATATTATGAACTGTAGCATAGTCGAATAAAAAGAATACCCCTTTAACTCTCAAAGATGTAGTGTAATTGTATTTTGATGTGGTGCTCAGGCAAGCAACAAGTTAAATGGATTTTTAAAGTTGTAAATGTTTAATGAAAAGAAGTTTGCTCTTTATTTTATGGTCATAAAGTTACAGCTGTTACATTTAAATACATGGGAATTACCAGCTGTTCAATAGCACTCAGTTTTTGTTTTGTTTTTTCTCAAAAAATTGCTGTTTTTTGGCAAATTTTTGGGGGATGTGTTATGGCTCAAAAACATACCAGAATATGTATCCCTCCCCTTGGCTGCTATTTATGCACCTTTTTACGTGATGATATAAGTAGAGGCCAGAAGAAGTACCTGTTGGTATGAAACGGCTGTTGCCTCTTCATGGTACCCGCTCTATTGTTTTGTCTCCTCACTTTGCCGATATGTCATTGTGTCATTGTGTTATGACTTGAAATAAAGCAATCTGCCCTTTTCTCTGTTTTTGTTCATGTGTGCGGACACAGAAATGTATTTTATACACTTCACCTTATACAATGTGTTCCCATTCTTTTTAACCTGGAATCCCATAAAACATGTAGCGGTCACTGGGGAGGCGGTCAAAGATGAGTCTGATTTACAAGTTACAAAAGGTTAACTACGAGGGAGGACGAAAAACAATAGGTGTAGAATCTTTTTGTTCTGATATATGATATATGAATCAATTAATAAGTCCTGGAGCTATCTGTATAATTAGTAATATATGCACACCCAGCACTTTGCATATAAGATGTTGATACCAATCTGAGTGCCATCCGCTATCATTGTGGAGATGACCTATTACCGGGTGAGTCCCGTGTTCTAATTAGGTGCCCAGATTCAAAAGGATGACATTGGTCTTCGACTCTTTCAAAATCCTCCTCATTGTACGATTCCCAACAATTAAGCTTAATTAACTATGAAGACAATTACTTTAAAGGGATACAATCATGAAAACCGTTTTATAGTAATGTCATAGTATTTGATGACACTGAATAAAAGTGCTGGCTTGCTCTTTTTTTTTACTTTATTGATCTATCTTTTTTTTTTTTTTACAAGTTTAGGTTCAGAATTATCTCTAAAGAGCATCAATAATTGTAGCCTAAACACGGAGATTAATAGGGATGTAAGAATTCATTTATTCATACCAAGTGATTGAAAAATGACAGGAAAACCGCAGAAAAGAGAACTTTTTTTTTTTTTTTTTTTTAAATAAATCCTGGTTTAATTCTCTATGTAACTTAAAGGGTAACATGCAGTGATCACAGCGATCAATGGTTCCCATTATAAGGCTAGGTTTCCACACAGGTTTTTTTCTGGTGTTTTTTGAATATCTGCCACTGCAGTTTTTGAAGTCAGAAGGGGATCCAGTAGGAAGGAGAAGTATAAGATCTTTCATTTCTATTTCCCATTCCTTTTGAATACACTTCTGGCTTTGGCTCAAAAACTGCAGTGGCGGTTCTCCAAAAAATGCCAGAAAAAAAACCTGTGTGGAAACCTAGACAAAGGATAGTTCTTTAAAAGAGATAAGCAAGTATTCCAAAATTGTTTTGGGTGTTTACTACCTACCATAACTGTTTACTAGAATTGGCCATAGAATTGAATTTGGTATCCGATCTAAAAGTGGCATTACAGGGTGGCTGCATGGCTCGATTAATCTGAAAGTGTACAAAACCTTTTTTAGAATGTAGATAATACCATTAAATGTATATTTGTATTATACATTGGATAAAAAATGTGTATATTTTTGTCCCTACAGTGTGTCTCGGAGCAGTAGAGCTCTGTACACTGAGGACAAGCAGGGCTCTGTACAGTGAGGAAAAGCAGGGCTCTGTTCTCTGAGGACAAGCAAGACTCTGTACAGTGAGGACAAGCGGGGCTCTGTACAGTGAGGAAAAGCAGGGCTCTGTACTCTGAGTACAAGCAAGACTCTGTACAGTGAGGAAAAGCTGGGCTCTGTACTCTGAGGACAAGCAAGACTCTGTACATTGAGGACAAGCAGGGCTCTGTACACTGAGGACAAGCAGGGCTCTGTACACTGAGGACAAGAAGGGCTCTGTACACTGAAGACAAGGAGGGCTCTGTACACTGAGGACAAGCAGGGCTCTGTACACTGAGGGCAAGGAGGGCTCTGTACACTGAGGACAAGCAGGGCTCTGTACACTGAGGACAAGCAGGGCTCTGTACACTGAGGACAAGCAGGCTCTGTACACTGAGGACAAGCAGGCTCTGTACACTGAGGACAAGCAGGGCTCTGTACACTGAGGACAAGCAGGGCTCTGTACACTGAGGACAAGCAGGGTTCTGTACACTGAGGACAAGCAGGGCCCTGTACACTGAGGACAAGCAGGGCTCTGTATACTGAGGACAAGCAGGGCTCTGTACACTGAGGACAAGCAGGACTCTGTATGCTGAGGACAAGCGGGGCTCTGTACACTGAGGACAAGCAGGGCTCTGTACACTGAGGACAAGCAGGGCTCTGTGCACTGAGGAAAAGCAGGGCTCTGTACACTGAGGACAAGCAGGGTTATGTACACTGAGGACATGCAGGGCTCTGTACACTGAGGACAAGCAGGGCTCCATACACTGAGAACAAGCAGGGTTCTGTACACTGAGGACAAGCAGGGTTGTATTATAGGCAGCATGTAGACACAAAGTAAAGACACATAGAAAGGGGTATATATTTTTTCCTATGAAATCCATTTGTCCGGAATGAGTATGAGCAGCACATTACACCATAGCTTAAAGGAGTACTCTGGTGGAAAACATATAAATATATATATATATATATATATATATATATATATATATATATATATATTTTTTTTTTTTTTTTTTTTATCAACTGGTGCCAGAAAGTTAAACAGATTTGAATATTACTTCTATTAAAAAACATTTACCCTTCCAGTACTTTTTAGCAGCTGTATGCTACAGAGAAAATTCTTTTCTTTTTGAATTTTCTTTTTTGTCTTGTCCACAGTGCTGTCTGCTGACACCTCTGCTCGTGTCAGGAACTGTCCAGAGCAGCATAGGTTTGCAATGGGGATTTTCTCCTGCTCTGGACAGTTCCTGATACGGGCATCAGGTGTCAGCAGAGAGCACTGTGGACAAGACAATAGAAAAAAATTAAAAAAGAAAAGAATTTTCTCTGTAGTATACAGTTGCTAATAAGTACTGGAAGGGTAAAGATTTTTTAATAGAAGTAATATACAAATCTGTTTAACTTTCTGACACCAGTTGATTTAAAAAAAATAAAAAAAAATAAAAAAAAAAATATATATATATATATATATATATATATATATATATATATGTTTTCCACCAGAGTACTCCTTTAAGCTATGGTGTAATGTGCTGCTCATACTCATTCCGGACAAATGGATTTCATAGGAAAAAATATATACCCCTTTCTATGCGTCTGTTGATTAAAAAATAAAATGTTTTCCACCGGAGTACCCCTTTAAGGGTACAGATCATCAAGAGAAGGCGGTAATTAGAATCCAATTGTAAAACCCACACATGGCCGACTCAGTGCAACAAGCTGTTTTATTAGAGCCTAAAGCATGAGGGGAAGCAATGTTAAGCAGCACTAATTTTACCTCTGGGAATTGTGAAATATTGCTGGGATTCTTTTGCAGCATTAAAATGATATTAAAAAATTAAGGGTTCTAGGATGAGAGCAGGAGGTCACTTTCCATTTCAACTTTGGCCTTCTCCTGGCCTGTGGTGGTGGAGATGCTATGTTAATTCCACTGAAAATGAGTAAGAACACCAATTTATAAGATAAAGTTCTCAGGGAAAGGCTATGCTGGAATTAATAGTGGCTCGGTAATTGGGAATATATTAAACATTTTAGACTTAAGGATGAAACTTTGAGGAGCCAATCTGACTATTGTCCCAGTTAGTAAGAGCAGATTGTTCGCCGGCAGAAGCACCGGCCTCGATAGTTAAAATGGGATCAATAATTGAAATGGGTGGTGGATAAAAAAGACCTGAGGACCGTTCTGCCTTAGAACTCAACACAAACAGTGAAGCCTCTTCAAAGGACCACATTTTGAAAGGCCCAATACATTTGATATGTATATGTCCAGCCTAACCACTTTCTGATCCATGACGGATCTGATCCATCATAGGGCTGGTAAGGGTGTATGGAGCAGGCTCAGTGGTCCCCAGATGATTTCGTTGGCCAAGGTCTGCCACTCTTAGCTATTAACCATTCAGATGTCTTTGCAGTGATCAAGTCTTGGGAAAAAAGTGTGGGAACTTACCCAACATTTCCACTCAAGGGCTGATCCTCCAGGACTCCTGTTAATGGGAACAGTGGTCCTGCAGTGGAAAAAGTGCAGGAACTCCATTACCATGCGTTCCTGCAAGATTTGAGCCCTGTGTCTTTGTGTAATTTGACAGATGTGTCCAAAGGCAGTTACATTATTGGCAGTATTATTGATGGTGCAGTGGGGCGAACCTCTTGGCCGCAACTCGATCGCTGCAGTTAGAGTACATACTGAAGCCTTTATGATTGCCAGGGATCTTCTATTGATGGAGCCTGCCAGGCTATACCAGGCTCTACCAATAGAGCACAGATTTAGTGGATCAATGCAGTATGTCCTGAATTGATTTGTATGAGCTTTGTGTTGTAGTGTTGTAGCTTTCTATGTGCTCATTCTACAGTCAAACTGCTACAGCAACTGGACACAATAATGCATGTCACTGAGGTCAGCCAAATGCATAGTGCAAAACTACTTTGTATTATAGTGGGAAAGCATTCTTGAAAAACATTGCATAGGCTTTTATTAGTCTCATACCGATCCCTACAATGTCCCCGAATTGGCCTTGGGGCTGTATGAAAAGTATTCTGGGCTATCCTGACGTCATCTCCGTGTGCTAACTTCCTCATCCTGATCTGAAATGGCGTCAAAACGCCACATGTTTCTGATGCTTTCTACCACAGTAGGGCCGTTACCAGGCTGGCGCATAGTTCTAAGGCGGAGTGGGTTCTACAGGCTTGGCTCGCTCATCTCTTTACATAACCCTCCCATTTTGTGTCCTAAATATACAACACAATGCAAGATGAGGCATATACATATATGTATGTATATATATATATATATATATATATATATGTCATAGGTTGAGAGGCGGCAATCCAATAGTATAGAAAGTGACTTTATTGACCCATTAAGTTCACAAAGTGTACTCTGTGAACATAAAGGGGTACTCCTCCCCTAGACATCTTATCTCCTATCCAAAGGATAGGGGTTAAGATGTCTGATTGCGGGGGTCCCACCGATGGGGACCCCCTCGATCTCCCTGCTGTACCCGGCATTTGTTTACAGCGTCGGGTGCAGCGCCGGAGGCTCGTGATGTCATGGCCACTGCCGCTTGTGACTTCACGGTTACGCCCCCTCAATGCAAGTCTATGGGAGGGAGCCGTCGTTCCCCCTCCCATAGACTTGCATTGAGGCGGCATTGCCGTGACTCCCCAAATGGACGTGGCCGGGATGTCACGAGCTTCCACCCCGCATCGCCAGTCATCCGACACAGAGCGAAGTTCGCTCCATGCACCGGATGTCTGGGGTGCCGCAGCGGTGAGACCCTAACGATCAGACATCTTAAAATCTATGCTTTGGATAGGGGATAATATGTATAGGGATGGAGTGCCCCTTTAATGGGTGAATAAAGTCCCTTTCTACACTATTGGAGTGCTGCCTCTCTACTTTGGACGCATGTTTTGGATAAGGCATGGGATCTAGCCTTTTGGGATTCAGAGCACCCATTCAGACCTGAAATCCCAACACTGTGCCGGTTTTACACAAGGACTATATATATATATATATATATATATATATATATATATATATATACGCACATTTTGATGAAAAGGTACACTAACAACCTGTTTCTTTTTAAATTATGAAATTATTAGATCATATTACAAGTTGTAGATGTGTGGCCATATTCTGTTTCTCTATTTTTGAGTCAGATATATTCCGCAGCTAAAGAGTTGATCATATTCTGCGACACTCCGCGAAGGAGATTACAGTCCGCAGAGAGCTACTACTTTTAGTTAGTCACCCTCAGCCAACTTCAGCTTTTCATTTAACAAAAATAACACAGCAGAAATGACACTTGCAAAGTAACACAGTTAAAATGTATTATACACAAAGGCCAGGGCTATTTTACATACTTGATATAGAGCCTAAATTAAGCTGCAAAAAAGGGGCAATGAATCTTCAGAGCCTCATTATCAAACCAACTCGAACCTCAAATCAAGAAAAATACATTTCATAAACAAAGGCCCAATATGACTTTAATAGGACAATAAATTTCCTTAGCATTTGCAATTGGTTTTCCTTTTCCACATTGCGTGTTTTAATTCTACACCAGGCTGGAATTAAAAGCAGAAAATAGCAACATAGATCTGACACTGTGTGTTATCCCGAGATCTCCAAATAAATACAGCTGATTAATCCTCAAGAGGGCCGCCGGCAAATTGCTCTACAAAGCGGTCAGGGTGCCTACAGCAGCCACGGGGTTAATTAAAGCCAGACTACAAAGACACAATAGATAAGAACAAAAACACAAATAATTACTATGGCGAAAACTATGCTCTTTTGGAGACTTTCCACGGACTTTTTTTTTTTCTTTTTCTTTTTTTTTTTTTTTCTTTTGTCAAAAATGTTTCGGAAGGAAATTGGGGAGGGTCAGCCAACATGAAAAGGTCATGTTCATAAATAGGTGGCTAATCGTTTGGCAGGATAATAAAGAGACTATGCAACTAAGGAGGTTAAAATGGTAATTCTCTTGAGAAATGGTTTGGATAACTTGCTTTACCACAGCAATACAAACAGAAAGGGGTTATTGGCGGCAATAGCAGTTCTTTGAAAAATTGACATTTTCATGGAGGGGATTTTTTTTAATTTCTGACATTGTCAATGGGAGTTTTTCTTTTCTGTCCAGGACCGTAGGTTTAATCCTAAACAAGACAAAAATGAAGATCAGATTGTAAATGAAAAATTTGCAACCCTAAGAAGTGTATAGTCCAGTGAGACATCTTTCAGACCACCCAGCCTTGTTCGGTCTTCTTGCCCAATTTTCATGGGAGAGATAAAGCAACAATGGGGCTCTGGTCCTCATATACGGTCCTCGTATATGGTCCTTTTATCTCAACCTCATATCATGTCCTTCTATCTTAGCCTCTTATACTGTCCTCGTATCTTGATATCATATCATGCCCTATCATCATATCCCAACCCCATATCCTAATATCCTGTGTTCATATCTCGTCCTCATATCCTGTCCTCTTATTCCGTCCTTATATCCTATCCTCATATCCCAATCTTATATCCACACCTCACATCGCATCCTCATATCCTGACCTCATATCCCATCCTCCTATTCCACCCTCCTCATATCCCATCCTCATATCCCGTCCTCCTATTCCGTCCTCCTATCCAGTGCTTCTATCTCATCCTTATATCCCATTCGTCTATCCAGTCCTTCTATCTTGACCTAATGTCCTGTCCCCCTATCTCAACCTCGTACGCCACCCTCCTATCCGGACCTCATATCCTATCCTTATATCCCACCCTCATATTCTGACCTCTTATCCTGCCTCATTTCCCGAACCTCATATCCTGTCCTTTATATCCCGATCTCATATTCTGATCCCATATGCCGTCCTCATATACTTACTTCATATCCTGTCCAAGTTACAACCCAATGTTGCCACCTTCTGTCTATTGGCCACTATACCAGTAAGCAAGGGAACATAGATAGAGTTGGTGAAGGGAACGGCCCCACCACGTACACAAGCCTCGATTTTTACACCTCTAATATTTGTAGTGGAAGAACAGCAAAAGAAACGGAAAAGAAGTATCGGGTGTCTAAGGAAATGGCGCATGTTAGAAGACAAGTAATTTAATATTGATTTCACCATCATGATTTTTACTTTTAATTCAAACCATCCTAGAAAAGCCAAAAACCTCTTGCTATGTGAATTATTTAACAATCATATCTGTGGCCGGGAATTGATTTGTTGGATGAGCCTCTATTGATTAAAACACATGAAACTAATGAGTTTGAGGTGAAAATCTGTATATACAGTTACAGGGATATGAAGCCATAGCATACATCTCCTATAGCCAGGGGCACAATGAACTGATCCGGTTACTTGGACGCAGGTTTGCATGCTTATTGGCCTTTCTAGAAGCTAGATATCAAATTGTTTTGGGTAGATCTGTGACTGATCTGATGATTGATACACTAAAAGCGTGAAATGAATACAGTCATGTTGTGTCAGCACAGTCCTGGTGATGCTTCTCAGATATTCTGATAATTAGATGGTGTAAGGTCCTCCTATATATAGTGATTAATAACATATATACTGTATATAGAATGTATATAGAATACAGCGACTCAAGTGTGTAATCTGCAGGATGTTATATTCCTGACCATATACACCCCTGACTAACCCAAGAAATGTATATACACAGTGACTCCAGCAGCAGACTAGTGAGAGTACAGCTCTGGAGTCTGGCCACCAGAGAGAGCATCCTCCTGTGAGCCTGCTGAGTGTGGAGTGTGGGTCGTTTGGTGAATCGTTGTGTGCGCTCTGAGCTCTGCCGTGTCATTTGTGCCAGACATTGTTCTTCCCTCCCCAGAAGGAGAGAGTGTGTTTCGGTATGAGCGAGGAGAGGAGAACCCCAAAAACTGCCCCCCCGAATCAGGTCCGTGGGGAGCAGGGGAAGCAAGCGACCAGCTGTTGATGGACTGACATCAGGACCTATCAGAGGTCACCGGATTGAGGTGCTCTGCCAGGAGATGCAGCGATGCATCTCCAACCCCTCCTGACCTTATGGAGTCTAAGAGTAGCTGCAAGGCTGCTCTTACAAGCTGTGGAACTGCAAGTTCAAGTTCTGCTACAGGTACTGTGGGAAGCCCTGGAAATATGGTCTGTGACACTCCTCCAAGAGCAAGGCTAAATGCCCATGTAGGTGTGGAGGAGGATTGGGGAATGCCTAGTGCCCTGGAGCCTGGAACCACCTATAGTTCCCGGGTTGCAGAATACCTCCATGGTTATGAGGATGCAAGAAGCACCTTATATAAGCTCCAGGAGGAGGTGCGTGTAGTTGAAGCTTTGTTGGACACTGTACCCAAGCGGTAAAAGGCTGAGCTGTCAGCAAAGAAAAAAAAAACTTCAAGCTGACATCAGAAACCTGCAGAAAAGAAGATTGTTTATTCTGGAGAATAGTGGACCATATAAAGAGAAAATGAAGATCGCTTTGTGACAATGGAAAAAGAAAGGCATAGACAGCTGATGGGGGCTTTAGCCATAGGTGGAGGAGAAAGGAGACACTGTGGAGACCGATAATGTTGAGCTGAATCCACCCAGGGGTCTGCAATATCTGACCCCATTCAGTGGGCTCCCTGCAGGGCAAGTGGCGATGTCATCTAGCCGTGGCGGTTCGGGGGATGAGAGCAGCACCAGTCACCAGGGAGGGGCGCTGATGGCCCAAATCCAGCTCCTGGAGTCCCCAGGTCGCCTCCAAGACTTCATGTTTGTAGATGATTTACCAGAGGAGGCACCTGGGGGAAGGAGAAAGAAGAATCCAAAAAAAACCAAGCTCCAGGAGCAGGTAAGATTCGTGTATAACCCCCTCCCTGAGCCCTCCAGACTGGCCGCAGGGTCAGCTCACTGTGTGAACCCCATTTCTCAGCCTGGCCCGAGTTCTGCTGTGCAGGAGAATGGGGAGAGTATGGAGTCTAGTGTGGCGATGAGCTTCGTCGCTGTTTGCAGTAACAGAGGGGGAGTAGACAAGGTATCAGCTGTAAGGTTGGACAGTGATATTGGCCCAGCGATGGGCAGGGAAGGCACTGGCGCATTAGGTTGCTCCCTAACGGGAGGAGGGGGCAGCTATGTGCCAGAGTCAGCTGTGGGGGCTCCGATGGCTCAGAATGTTGGCACTGCTGTTCCTTTGGAGCAGCGGTGTCATTGTGAAAGAGATGCCGGGGTTAAGATGTCCCAAAAAGACTGGACTAAAACCTTTATTATGTATGGCGAAGCTTATCCTGATCAGGAGCAGAAAACTCCAGTACTGATGAGGCGGAGGGTTCCAGAAAAAATAGGGCTGGGGCTGCTAATAAAAGGCTGGGCACGCTTCCCGGTCCTTGTATAAGGGACCAGTGACCTGTCCTGTGGCAGTGGCTCCAGCTTTGGTACACAATGCTGATGTTACAAAATCTGCGCCAGAAAACACCAGTCCAGCCAGTATGAATGAGGAGGTTATAGTAAGGGTGAATGAAAGAGTGAATGTATCAGGAAAAAATAAATCTGTCTGGGGCTTTAAATAGCGGTATGGGCTATAGTACGGGTGGAGTTATGGGGGGTACATCAGCATAATTGGGGCAATGGTTTGAGTATGGATTATGTGGAGGAGGGTGGTGAAGGGGTACAGATTAGTGGTGGGGATGTAGGGCCTGGTCCAGTTGCAGGGAGGAGGGCATCTTACTCGTCCTCTGGCTCTGGGGAGAGCAATTTGCAGCAGCATCTCCTGTGGGCCTTAAGGAGAGGGGAGAGATTGATAAATGTAGATGGTAGGGAGGTTGATCTATCCTTCTGGATAGAGAGACATGGTCTTTCAGCCTTCCGAGAGGAAAGAGGGTACTGTGTGGTCCCTCCCGACAGCCGGGCCAGGTGGTTTCTGAAGGAATGTGGTCTGACTGAGTTGGAGAAGCAGTGATACATGTCCTCCAAGATCTAAAGTTGTTGAGCTTTTTCTGAAGTTGGGCTTTAAGGCAGCTGACATCTGCACCTTGATACATCCTTATGGTACCCCTGAGTTTGATATCAGCTTTGTTCGGCAGGAGAGGCTTGAGCTCTTCTTGTCAAATTATGAGCTGGTAAAGAACAAGTCCGGCTGGCGAGACTTTGCCATTCAGGCAGTGTCTCGCCAAAACAACATCAAGAAAGTGACCGTTTTAACCCGTAACGAATCACTCTCTTGCATTGACATAAGGACATGGACAAGTGGTAGAGGTATTGACACGGAGAAGTGGTGGAGGTCCCAAAAAAGAACAGGGATGAAGATGGCAGCTGGTCAGGGTCGTTTATGGTTAAGTTTAGGCTTTCAGGAAATATCTTTACCCATATACCATCTGCAACCTTACTCGGAAGAGATCGTATTCAGATCTCCTACCAGGGTCAGCTGAAGCTCTGTCACAGATGTGGCTACCCCACACATTTTAGTGCCAGTTGCACTGGGAAATAGGCCATCTCACTGCATCTTGTGCAGAGATTAGGTGTCACCTGTGGGGTGACTTAGGTCACCCATTCAGCCGCTGCCCTCATTTCTTTGTCAATGCGGTTGTTGCCCTGGTGGGAGTAAGCCATAAGGTGGATTCTGCTGGAGGAACGGCTGGTGGGGATGAAGGGGTGCGGGGCCAGGGAAGAAAACTAAACAGAAGACGCCTGCCCAACTGAGGCGTCTCAAGAAGCGCCAAAGGCATAGGGAAATGAGGGAGTCACAGGAGCGTCAGCCAACTGAGATGACTTCTGATCCTGTCCCTGCGGCCAGTCTTACTGCTGAGGCCCTGGGGGATAGTGAACTGGATGAGGAGATTGGGAGGATCCACAAAGAGGATGATGCTGTCTCCTAACTGTCCTCCCATGGTGAAAGCACAGATGAAGACAGCGGGAGATTGGCAGAAACAAAGCGGGGTACTAGGCGGAATAAGAAAATTGGAAATTTAAGATTTTCTCCCACCCGCCAGATGCCAAAGGTAGGTACAACTGACCTCCCTCTGATTGGTCTCTCCAACCGGCTCCGAGCCCTTTACTCTTCAGAGGAGGAAGAGGCTGGGGGTGAGGTTCTGGATGTTGCGGTGGGGCTCACAGGAGACGCTGAGTCCTCTCTCCCTGGGGAACATATGTCTTCAGGGGGGGGAACTGGTCCAGAATCAGGGGACGGGGAAAATGTATAAAAAAGGGAAAATGGTTACATCCATCTCACTAAAAAGGGGTAAACCATCATCTGATGAGGAGGGTGGTGAGGTGGATGGGAAGCATGATGGGAAAAAGAAAGCTGTCTAACTTAATCATCCTCAATGGCGGCACCCTCTCCGTTGACTCTGGCATCCATTAATGTTGCCAGCATTAAATAAGATACGGCTAGATTTGCGACCTTTGATTTTTTTGCCCATATTAATGCTATTTTATTTTTGCAGGAGACCAGGCTAACAGATATGTCATCTATCTACAAGGCTAAAAGAGAGTGGAGGAATGGGCCCTCCTACTGGTCTCTTGCGACTGAGCCGTTTAGCGGAGTGGCAGTCCTTTTTACCTCAGCGGTAGAATGCCAACGGGTTATTGAGTTATAAATGGGGAAGTGCCTGATCTTAGATGTCCTCATGAAGGGACCAGATCTTCGCCTTATTAACATCTACGGCCCACAGTCTAAGTGGGACCGGAAGTGTCTCTTTATGAGGATCAAGCCCTATCTTTACAAGTCGGCAGGTGGTCTTTGGAGGGGACTTTAATGCAGTCATGAGGCCCCAAGACAGGGGAGGTTCCAGAGACAAGCGGACTTATGATAGTGTTGCCCTTAATTGCACAGTGAGTGAGGCTCGCCTGGTGGATGTCCACATCTGGCACACCCCAGGCCATGTGGGATTCACCTATCATAGACAGGTTTTATTTAAAGGGGTACTCCAGTGGAAAACTTTTTTTTTAAATCAACTGGTGCCAGAAAGTTAAACAGATTTGTAAATACTGCTGAATACTACAGCGGAAATTCTTTATTTTTTTTGGAACACAGAGCTCTCTGCTGACATCACGAGCACAGTGCTCTCTGCTGGCATCTCTGTCCATTTTAAGAACTGTCCAGAGTAGGAGAAAATCCCCATAGCAAACATATGCTGCTCTGGAGATGTCAGCAGAGAGCACTGTGCTCATGATGTCAGCAGAGAGCACTGTGTTCCAAAAAGAAAATAATTTCCTCTGTAGTATTCAGCGGCTAATAAGTACTGAAAGGATTAAGATTTTTTAAGAAGTAATTTACAAATCTGTTTAACTTTCTGTCACCAGATGATTTTTTTTTTTAAAAAGCAGCTTTCCACCGGAGTACCCCTTTAAAGGAGGAAGCCGTCTCTTCAGCAGTGTCTGTTGTTGAGGTGAAGTTCTACGACCACTGTATAATTTTGTTTTCTCTGAATGTTACAGAGACCCCCCGGATGGGTAGAGGCTATTGGAAGCTCAATTTGTCTCTCTTGGAAGAAGCGGAGATAAGACAGTCCTTTGAGGATTTTCTTCAGAGCCAGGTACCATTGCTGGGCCTTTGTAGCAGTAAGTCAGAGTGGTGGGAGATCTTCAAGGAAAGGGTTGCAAGATTCTTCTGCCAGCTCTCAGGCCTCAGAAGCCTACACAGGTACCGCTTGTACCAGGGCCTGAGGAAGAAACTTGAGAACCTTGTCTCGACTGGAGGTAGTTGTGATGATATCTCCAGAGTGAAGTCCTTGCTGATGAAGTGCCAGTACGATAGGCACGCATCTTTGGTTTTTGAGAGGGATTACGGGAAGTACCACTCGCCCGACCCTTACAGAAACTGTAAGATGTCAGTGAATAGTAAAGTAGTCTCAGGACTGATTGATAGTACGGGATCCTTGAAAAGGTCCAAATCAGGGATCCTGGAGGTCGTCAGATCCTTCTACTCGTACCTCTTGGAAAGGAAGGATCAAGATCGAGATAAGGTGTCAGCTTTCTTGGCTGAAACCGTCCCTGAACAGGAGTAGACCCCTCTCTTGATGTTTTGACAGAGATGATCCGGGAAGAGGAAGTCAGGATGGCGATTGATGGGCTTGCCCTCAAGAGGTCACCCGGTCGGGATGGCTTAACATCTGAGTTCTATAAGACCTTTAAGGACACTTTGGTTCCCCTCTTGACCGTGGTTTTTAATGAGTGTCTATCCTCGGGCACTCTGACAAAGTCAATGAGGAGGTCAGCCCTGATCATCCTGTCAAAGGGTAAAGACCCGTCCCACATTGAGAATTGGCGTCCCATAGCACTTCTCAATGCGGACAGAAAGATTCCGGCAAAAGTGCTGCTTAACCGACTAATGGAGTTTGCACCCCGGCTCCTTTCGGGGGCTCAGCATTGCTCTGTTCAGGGCCGCAGTACACTTAGTGCTGTGCTCAGTGTCCGAAAGGCTGTGGAGCAGGGTAGGGCTGGCCACTGGAATGGGGACTTGCTGTCCTTGGATCAAGCAAAAGCATTTGATCGGGTAAACCATGAGTACCTCTGGCCTGTTCTTCGGAGATATGGCCAGCCGGGGGGGGGGGGGGGGGGGAGGGGGGTGTTTATTGGCTTAAGACCTTGTATGTAGGGGCAGAGAGTTTCCCGCTTGTGAATGGTTGGATTGGCCACTCTTTTTAGGTTGGGTCTGGTGTCCGTCAGGGTTGTCCTTTGAGCACGTTGCTGTACATGTTTGCAATTGATCCTTTCCTTAGGAGGATTGATTGTGGGCCGTTGGTGGGGGTGAGAATGGACCTGGCTGTGCCAGATTCGGCTCTGAGAGCGGTAGTGTGTGCTGATAATGTCACCGTGTCCTCACAAGAGGAAGGCTGATGGGTGATGTCAGAGTAGGACCGCTACTCGGAGGCATCCGTGTCCAAGATCAACCGGGAAAAGTGTGAGAGTCTCTGGCTGGGAGGGGAATATCCTAGTTTTGATTCCCGGATGCCCTTCCAGAGCCCCAGGAATCTGCAAAAGTCCTCGGCATCTAATTTGGCCAAGGATATTACCCCAAACAAAACTGGGACAGCAGGCTTAACATCGCCGCTCAGAAGGTGGATCAGTGGAAGGGTTGGTCTTTGACCCTCTGGGAAATGGTTGATCTGATCAAAACATTCCTACTTCCTGTTCTGTTATATCTGGGCAGTGTATGTATGTTGCCAGAACCTCTCTGGACCCGGGTTTACAGTGTGTTCATCCAAATGTTATGGGGGAATATACTGAACATAGTGAAGAGAGAGGTTACTTACCGTACAAGGAAACTAGGGTTGTTGTGTATGGTCAATCTCGTGGTATTCTTAGTGAATACCTTTCTTAAGTCCAATATAGCAAACCTCTGGAAAGAGAGGGCTCCTACGTTGGTATCCTCCTGTAGGGGATGGTTTTGTCCTTTCTTCCAGGAATGGGAGACAGGAGGGCAAGTGAAGGATCTTCGCACACCACATGGGCATCTTCCTGCTTATGCTACCCCGGTTCTGAAGGTTATACGTTGGTGGGGTCTGGGGGTGTAGGAGATTAGGACTCTGTCGAGGAAATTCCTTGACAAGAGGGTCCTGTCTTCTCATTTCCAGAGGCCATTGGCGCTCAAGGATTGCCCAAGTCGGGATCTGAAGGTGGGTTTAGGGCTTTTGAATTCTATAAGGATCGCTCTTGAAGTTTTGGGACTTGACTTGGTACTGTTTCCATGAAAAATTGTGTGTGGGGGACAATCTGAAGTGCAGGAGATCTGAGGACCAGGGATGTCCCTGCGAGGAGTGTGGAGCATTTTCTTCTCCATTGTCTCTTTAACACAGAGGTTTACAACAGGGTGGGTGCTTCCATTGGTTGCACTAGGCTGGCCAGTCTCTCCTATGCGGAATGGGCCTATGGGGCATTCAGAAACCTTGGAGGCTGGGACCGGTGCACTTTATTCCTAGTCAGCTCAGTGGTCAGGTACTACACGTGAACGCACAGTGTTTAGTGTCGACGCATTGTAAAATCCTCCCTGTGGATGAGGTGGTTAGGAACATTCTTGGGGACCTGGTAAAGGTGCGTTTTCTGGAGTACGAGAGGCTGGGTGCTGGCAGGGCCTCTCGTCTATGGAGGGACTCTGCCTTTAAAGTGCCTTAGCCTGTCTTCTCCCCGTGGTGGTGGGCTGATGCTGGCACATTAGTCTTTTTGTTTTGTGCTGTAGGTATATGGTAATATAGGGCTTGCAGGCACTGAACTTGAACTTTAGGGGTTTGAATGACTGAAAAGCCTCTTTGTTTTTTGGGTTATAGTGTTATATGTATTTTGTTATTGTATTTATTGTTGTAGTTTATGTGCATATTTATGTACTGTATATATTGTTAGTCTGTGTATATTTTATCTACTGTATATCTTGTGTGATGCCACCTTGGGTTTGGGTTTAGTTTAGGTTGTGTGGTGGGTTAAAAGGGGGGGGGGGAGGGGGTTTCTATGGGACTTATATATATACAGAAAATCATGGACTGGTTCATGGACATCTGGTAACATGTGTCACGATTCGGCTTACAGGTTGTGGATCCACTGTGTCAGCGAGGGATTGGCGTGGACCGTGCTGGTGGACCGGTTCTAAGTGGCTACTGGTGTTCACCAGAGCCCGCCGCAAAGCGGAATGGTCTTGCTGCGGCGGTAGCAACCAGGTCATATCCACTAGTAACGGCTCAACCTCGCTGACTGCTGAGAAGGCGTGGGACAGAAGGACTAGGCAGAGGCAAGGTCAGACGTAGCAGAAGGTCGGGGCAGGTGGCAAGGTTCGTAGTCAATATGGATAGCAGGAGATCAGGTAACACAGGCTTGGACAACACTAAACGCTTTCACTGGCACAAGGCAACAAGATCCGGCAAGGGAGTGCAGGGGAAGTGAGTAGATATAGCCAGGGAGCAGGTGGAAGCTAATTAAGTTAATTGGGCCAGGCACCAATCATTAGTGCACTGGCCCTTTAAACCTCAGAGAGCTGGCGCGCGCGCCCTAGAGAGCGGAGCCACGCGCGCCAGCACATGACAGCCGGGGACCGGGACAGGTAAGTGACTTGGCATGCGATTCGCGAGCGGGCGCGTCCCGCTATGCGAATTGCATCCCCGCCGGCAATGTCAGTGCAGCGCTCCCGGTCAGCGGGTCTGACCGGGGCGCTGCAGGGAGAGAGACGCCGTGAGCGCTCCGGGGAGGAGCAGGGACCCGGAGCGCTCGGCGTAACAGTACCCCCCCCCTTAGGTCTCCCCCTTTTTTTGTCCGGCAACTGCTTTACCTGGGACGAGGACACCGGGAGTGAATGTAGGGTTTCCTCAAAGGCAGGCAGTACAGCAGGAGTGGGAATGGGGAGGGAGGGCAGAGGGTGAAGCTTGGCACTGGGCAGGGTGTCACCAGGACGGGGGCCATGAGGTGGCAAGGCACAGTCCAGATAAGCCTTGGGGGGACCAGGTGTAGGAGGAGGCACTGAGGCTTGCCTGACGGGACTGGGAGGGGGGGGGAGGCATTTCTTGTGGCAAGCAGAGTCCCAGTTCTTGATGTCCCCGGTGGTCCAGTCAAGGGTGGGAGAATGAAGCTGGAGCCATGGCAGACCGAGGAGGACCTCAGAGGTGCAGTTGGGAAGGATGAAAAATTCAATCATTTCGTGATGGGGTCCAATGCACATTAAGAGGGTTTTTGTGCGGTAACGCACGGTGCAATCCAATCTAACTCCATTGACCGCGGAAATGTAGAGCGGCTTGATGAGACGGGTCACCGGGATGCAGAATTTATTCACCAAATAATCCAGAATAAAATTCCCAGAGGCACCAGAGTCCAAGCAGGCCACGGCTGAGAGGGAGGAGTTGGCAGAAGGAGAAATCCGCACGGGCACCGTGAGACGTGGAGAAGCAGACTTAGAACCAAGAGACGCCACACCCACGTGAGCTGGGTGCGTGCGTGCGTTTCCTAGACGTGGAGGACGAATAGGGCAATCCACCAAGAAATGCTCGGTACTGGCACAGTACAGACAAAGATTTTCTTCCCTACGGCGATTCCTCTCTTCCTGGGTCAGGCGAGACCGATCCACTTGCATGGCCTCCTCGGCGGGAGGCCCAGGCGTAGATTGCAAAGGATACTGTGGGAGAGGTGCCCAGAGATCTAAGTCTTTTTCCTGGCGGAGCTCCTGATGTCTCTCAGAAAAACGCATGTCAATGCGGGTGGCCAAATGGATAAGTTCTTGCAGGTTGGCAGGAATCTCTCGTGCGGCCAGCACATCCTTGATGTTACTGGATAGGCCTTTTTTAAAGGTCGCGCAGAGAGCCTCGTTATTCCAAGATAATTCGGAACTGAGAGTACGAAATTGGATGGCGTACTCGCCTACTGAAGAATTACCCTGGACCAGGTTCAGCAGGGCAGTCTCGGCAGAAGAAGCTCGGGCTGGTTCCTCGAAGACGCTACGGACTTCAGCGAAGAAGGACTGGACTGTGGCTGTGGCAGGATCATTGCGGTCCCAGAGCGGTGTGGCCCAAGACAAGGCCTTTCCTGAAAGAAGGCTCACTACTAACGCCACCTTAGACCATTCTGTAGGAAACAAGTCCGACAACATCTCCATATGCAGGGAACATTGAGACAAAAATCCACGGCAGAGTCTAGAGTCCCCATCAAATTTGTCCGGCAGGGACAAGCGGAGGCTAGGAGCGGCCACTCGCTGCGGAGGAGGTGCAGGAGCTGGCGGAGGAGATGTTTGCTGCTGTAGCAGAGGCAGAAGTTGCTGTAACGTGGCGGTCAACTGCGACAGCTGCTGTCCTTGTTGGGCAATTTGCTGCGATTGCTGAGCGACCACCGTGGTAAGGTCAGCGAGACTTGGCAGCGGCACCTCAGCGGGATCCATGGCCGGATCTACTGTCACGATTCGGCTTACAGGTTGTGGATCCACTGTGTCAGCGAGGGATTGGCGTGGACCGTGCTGGTGGACCGGTTCTAAGTGGCTACTGGTGTTCACCAGAGCCCGCCGCAAAGCGGAATGGTCTTGCTGCGGCGGTAGCAACCAGGTCGTATCCACTAGCAACGGCTCAACCTCGCTGACTGCTGAGAAGGCGTGGGACAGAAGGACTAGGCAGAGGCAAGGTCAGACGTAGCAGAAGGTCGGAGCAGGCGGCAAGGTTCGTAGTCAATATGGATAGCAGGAGATCAGGTAACACAGGCTTGGACAACACTAAACGCTTTCACTGGCACAAGGCAACAAGATCCGGCAAGGGAGTGTAGGGGAAGTGAGTAGATATAGCCAGGGAGCAGGTGGAAGCTAATTAAGCTAATTGGGCCAGGCACCAATCATTGGTGCACTGGCCCTTTAAACCTCAGAGAGCTGGCGAGCGCGCGCCCTAGAGAGCGGAGCTGCGCGCGCCAGCACATGACAGCCGGGGACCGGGACAGGTAAGTGACTTGGGATGCGATTTGCGAGCGGGCGCGTCCCGCTATGCGAATCGCATCCCCGCCGGCAATGTCAGTGCAGCGCTCCCGGTCAGCAGGTCTGACTGGGGCGCTGCAGGGAGAGAGACGCCGTGAGCGCTCCGGGGAGGAGCAGGGACCCGGAGCGCTCGGCGTAACAACATGTACTTGGGGCATGGGATGCGGGACCAGCTCTGGGCCCAAAAAAAAAAAAAATGTGGTCTTATTTAGTTTGTCTTAGTTTGTATCATTATTATTAATATGTATTATTGTTATAATTTTTCATTTTGGAATTGGGTTTTGCATAATTATTTGGTTTCACATTTCATATTAGTGTATATAGTTTATTAGTATGTTATGGTTATTATAGGAAAATGTCTTGTAAATATTGTATCTATTTGTTTGTCTGGAGGAATGAGTGTGGGGTGGACCGGTGTTGTATTTTATGCTATGGTGTTGGTTTTATGATTCATTATATTGTTATGTTCTGCCAGATATGATATGTTTATGTTTGTAATTATTTATTGTTATGTTTAACATTTTAATAAAAGATTTACAGGCTGAAACTCATGATCAGTACAGGATAAGTAATGTAATGCATGTGCACAGTGACTCGACCAGCAGAATAGTGAGTGCAGCCCTGAAGTACAATACAAGCTGGCTGTGATATTATGTAGGAGTTGTTTAATTGTATTATATGGACACTAGATATCACTATTTCTGTGAGCATTTTATTATGTAGACATCTTATGATAATGTTATTCAGCACTGTATAGCGGTATTATTAGGGCGCTCTTATGTACTGCAATTGGGGCTTAATGATGGGATGATTATTTTCTTGTTCCTCCTTCCATGTTTCATGCATCTATCAATTTTTCCGTAACCTATATCAGCCCCATTGCTATGCAAATACACTATCCGTTTTCGGCCATTATGTATCCATTATTACAGTGTACGGTGTGGCAGAATAAAGCCGATCCCTCTGCCCTTTTTACCCCCGAGATTACCGATCAAGCGTTTCACTCCAAATGGTCACTTTGAAGCATCGCCTCTCGCCCAGCTGTCGCGTGTTTCCCCGCTGTTTTATATATGTCAAGCATTAAGAGTTAAAAATGACATTTTTGCACAGATTGGTTGGATTCCGAGCAAGAAGGGTCTGTGGATGTTAAATAAACAATTTCTCCTTGCGACAAGCCCTGCCACCCTGTTCTCACCATGTCATATGGCCGGTGATGACTTACTGTCTCTCAAGCATGACCGAACGATTAGGGTAGCCGTGTCTGTGTATCTAGACAGTAATGGCAGCTCTCTTTCCATTTGCCATGCATTGAAACCTGAGCGCTCCGTTGGCCCGTGTATTTTCAGTTTGATGAATTCATTACTCTACATTTTTTCCCCCTCTTCTCTCTCTTCAGAGCAGATCTCTTCCCGAAAAAAAAATAAAAAATAAAAAAGCCCAGTGCTTTTCCTTTAAGTGTTCCATTTCTGTCTAGAGATTTGTCACAATGTCTGGGGCTGACTCATCTATTTTACAAAGCCCTTCAATATGCATTTTGAGACGTGGATACCAAGCTGAAAATCATCAATTTTTTTTATTTTTTATCTTTTTTATTTTTTTTATTTCTTTTTTCCTATGCAACAGAAACAAAAATGATTTCTTTTTTTCGCACACTACTTTACTTCTATTTTGGAGATGCTCTTTCAGATTGGTAAGCAAAAAAAAAAACAACGAAATCAGGTAATCTCTGCTCAGCAAAAAGATCACGTCACGAGTTCATAGAATAAAGAGCCCACGCAAAAAATAAGCAAATGATGGTTTCATGAACTGTGAGACGTCTGCCCTGAATACTTTGTATTGATCTGAGTTCTGTCTACGCTGCTGTATCAAAATATCATTACTAGATTTCTCTACAAAACACGGAAATAATAAGGAGCAGCTCCGAGCCAATGAATGCTATGCGTGACTCAGGTAAAAACAGAGTGTTACATATTTAAAGGATACCTGAACTTTTAGGTAACTTTTTTAGCTGTCATGTGTATGTACATGAGCAGTAGCGTTATTTTTGACCATTACCGTATTTTTTTGCCATATAAGACGCTCCGGCATATAAGACGCACCCAATTTTAAAAGAGGAAAATCTAGAAAAAAAAAGATTCTGAACCAAATACAATGTAAAGTATAGGACAGTGATCTTCAACCTGTGGACCTTCAGATGTTGCAAAACTACAACTCCCAGCATGCCGGGAGTTGTAGTTTTGCAACATCTGGAGGTCCACAGGTTGAAGACCACTGGTATAGGAGGTAATACTTACGTGTCCCCGCCACTCCGGACCCGTCACCGCTGCCCTGGATGTCACCCTCCATCGCTGTCGCCGAATCCCTGGGGTGTCCCCGTCGCTCCGGAATGTCTCTGCTGCCCGGTATCCTTGCTCTCCGTCGCCGCCATCCCATCACGTTGCTACGCACGCCGCTACGCACGCCGCTACGCACGCCGCTACGCACGCCGCTCCTATTGGATGACGTGATGATGATGAAGGAGAGCGCCGGCCATGCAGGGGATACCGGCACGGAGCAGTCATTCGCCGATCGGACACCAAGGAGGCAGGTAAGGTCCCTGCCGGTGTCCTGTAAGCTGTTCGGGATGCCGCGATTTCACCACGACGGTCCCGGACAGCTCAACCGAGCAGCCAGATTAGTTTCACTTTTGCTTCAGACACGGCGGTCAGCTTTGATCACCGCGTCTAAAGGGTTAATAGATGGCATCACCGCGATCGGTGATGTCCTGTATTAGCCTCGGGTCCCGGCCGTTGATGGTCACAGGGACCACCGCGATATGACAGGATTTTAATGTGTATTTGCCCTATAAGACGCACCAACCTTTTTCCTCCCAGTTTTGGGGAAGAAAAAGTGCGTCTTATATGGTGAAAAATACGGTATATAGCTAATATTTGGCTTATTTTTTTTAACCAGTTTTCCCCTTTACAGTTGGCTCTGAACTAGTAAGTAGATTAGCTGCCGTGATGTCCCCTGCACACTGCACACAAAGGGGAGGGGTTCCTGCTCCCCTGTATTTCTATAGCACACCCTCAGAAGCAGCAGCAGCAGCATGTAGAACATTATAGAGCAATACTGAACAGTGTAAAAAGTTAATCCAGCACTAGGGTGAGTTTTGTTTAAGTTGCTGCATCAAAATATCATTACTCTTTGAAACATGAAAATAATAAGGAGCAACTCTGAGGCAATAAACACTATGTATGACCCAGGTAAGAAATATAGTATAAAATTTTTAAAGCCTCCTCAGTTTTAACATTTTTTCTTATTTTCCTTTATCAACATTTTATTATTTATTTAATAAAAGTTATGATTTAAGTTCAGTAATTTGCTTATAGGCAAAAAAGAGTGTGTTACATCTTTAACGCCTTCCCGCTGTATGACGTGTATACATGTCATGGTGTAAACATACCGTGTATCTCCGAAAATAAAACCGGGTCTTATATTAATTTTAGTCCCAAAAAACACACTAGGGCTAATTTTCAGGGTAGGGCTTATTTATTTATGGGGGGCTGCAGGAGTGTGGAAGATGGGGGGCTGTGGGAGGATGGGGGGCTGTAGCAGTGTGGAGGATGGGGGGCTGTAGCAGTGTGGAGGATGGGGGGCTGTAGCAGTGTGGAGGATGCCCCCCCATCTTCCACACTGCTACAGCCCCGCATCCTCCCACAGCCCCCCATCCTCCACACTGCTACAGCCCCCATCCTCCCACAGCCCCCATCCTCCACACTGCTACAGCCCCCCATCCTCCACACTGCTTCAGCCCCCCATCCTCCTCACTGCTACAGCCCCCCATCCTCCACACTGCTACAGCCCCCCATCCTCCCCTTCCCCCGTCGTCCTCCACACTCCTACAGTGCCCCCCCACCCCTCTGCCATAATAAACTACAGTACCTTACACCTTCATACCGTACGGAAGCTACAGCTCTCAGCGGCGGCGGGACCTCCTTCTGCTGCTTAGCAGCCAGGGGCAGCATCCCTGCCCCGGCTGCTAAGCAACAGAAGGAGGTCCAGCTGCAGCTTCCGTACGGTATGAAGGTGTAAGATAGATAGATAGATATGGGACCAGCCAAAGGAGGGCGGGGGTGGGGGGTTCGGGTCTGCGGGCATTACTGGCGGCCACGGTCCGGATCTGGACCACGGTCCGCCAGTTGATTACCCCTGGCCTAGGTCTTCATTTCAGGGTAGGGCTTATATTGCAGCCCACCCTGATAATACTGCTAGGGCTTACTTTCGGGGTAAGGTTTATTTTCGGGGAAACACGGTAGTTATTGCTCTGGTGTGGGTATACCTGGCACAGAGCGGTATCAGTTTCCTGCACAGCAAGATCGGCAAGATAACTGTCAGAAATAGAGCTCTGATCCTGACAGTTAACCCTCTAAATGCCTCAGTGAGGCCACTGCATCTACAGGTTTGACATAGAGAGGGGGCACTAGAATAGTATTGTTCTGCAAAAAAAAAAAAAGACCTAACACTAAGTTCTATCAACGAATATGATGCTCGATGAACACCATGATAAAAAGAAGGCTCCAAAATTCATGTGGTCCTCCTTTATCTCTGAGGCCTATGTGAGAGTCAGGAAGAGCACTAGGGCCACATATGGGCTATTTCTAGACACTGCAGACTTGGGGTCATATGTATTCATTTAAAATTCTCTGTGCAGTTTTTGAAATGGGGTGATATGAGGGGATTTCTAGCATCTAGGCCTCTGCAATCCACTTCCAAAATGTACTGGCCCTTAAAAAATCGATTTTGGAAATTATAAAAATACACTTGCTGCAATGCTTCTACGCCCTCAGATGTCTTAAAAACTAGAAGGACATTTACCAAATAATGTCAACATAAAGTAGACTTACTGAAAATTCATGCAGAATGACTATCTTTCTTAAAGCATGTAAAATTTAGAAAATTACAAATTTTTTCAAAGTTTTAACAAATTTTGGAGTTTTTCACAAATTATAGCTAAAGGAACTACGAACATCTATCACTAACACACTATCACAGATTATAGCTAAAGGAATTAATGAACATCTATCACTAACATAAAGTACAATGTGTCATGGAAAATTTTCTCAGAATCACTTGGATGGCACTTAAAGTGAGACGGGTCAAATCTGATGGGTCAAATCAGGGTCCCTAAGGCAAAAATAGTGGTTAAAGTACACTTGCACTTTTCGGTAACCTTTAGCTAACTTTTCAGGATAACCTGTCATGTGTGCATAAACAAGAGTTGCCTCCCTATTTCTGAATGTTGTATAACTTGTACAGGGCAATTTTCACCTGTTTTCCCTCTGTAGAGCTAGTGGGTAGAGATTAGCTGCTATGATGTCTCCCATACACTGCACACACACAGAAGAGTATATCCTGCTCTCTATAGCACACCCTCAGCACACCTTCAGAAGCAATAGAAGCATGGAGGACATCATCAAGTAGTACTGAGTAGAGTAAACTGTTAATTCAGCACCAGGATACAAACATCTGTCTTTCTCTGCTTCTACCTCATTTTGCAGCTCCTCTATCTCTCCCCTCTCCATTGACTTCTATGGGCAGCATGTAATCTAATTTCTCAGAGTGAATGCTGAGTTTAGATGTGAGGGGGGGGGGGGGGGAGAAGGAGACTGAAAATTGGAGAATGAAGAATTTATCTCTGAAAGGATAGTTCCTTACAGTTGCTAGAACTAAGGATTTATGCAAAATTTGTGGAAAGGTAAATGACCATTTAAAAGATAAACATTGCCTTAAAGGAGAACTCCATCAAAAATGAACTTATCCCCTATCCACAGGAGGGATAGGACCCTTGTGACCAGCATGTGTTGTCTTTCGGTAGACGGCACATGCTCCATTCATTTCTATGGGAGCACCAATAATGCCTGAGTGCTGTACTCGGGTCTGTGGCAGGAGCTCATCACAGAGCCAGGTTCTGTTCTAGAGATCTCGGGGGTCAAAGCAGTCGGACCCCCCCGTGATCAGCTACTTATCCCTTATTCTGTGGATATGGGATAAGTACGTTTTTGCTGGAGTTCTCCTTTAATCCCTTAAGGACCAAACCCATTTAGGCTTGCATTGAGGGGCGGAGCGTGACGTCACACTGGGGCGGAGGCGTGATGTCACACGCCGCCGGCCTTGTGGTCGTCGGTAATCAGACCCGGAGCAAACATGCTCCGGGGACTGATTACAAACGGGGTGGAGCGTGCAAGATCCCGGGGGTCCCCAGTGGCGGGACTCCCGCGATCAGGCATCTTATCCCCTATCCTTTAGATAGGGTATAAGATGTCTGAGCACCGGAGAACCCTTTTAAGGGAGGAAATTTTAATGAAAAATTTTTTAGAGGGTTTTGTTTTCACACTGTACATTTTACAGTAAAAATGACATGTTTTCTTTATTCTGTGGGTTAATACGATTAAAATGATATCCATGGCTACATACTTTTCTATTATTGTACTGCTTAAAAAAAATCTTAAACTTTTTGTACAAAATCAGTATGCTTTGAACACCTTTTTGAACACCTTTAACTTTTTCATTTTTCCATTTTTGGGGCGGTACAAGATCATTAACATTATATTTTGATAGTTCAGACATTAACGCACGCGACGATACAAAATATGTTTATTAATTATTATTTTTTACGCTTTTTTGGGGTAAAATGGGAAAAAGGGACAATATCCATTTTATTGGGGGAGGGGATTTTTCTAAAAAAAAAATTACTTTTTATTTTTAATTTTTTTTTTAACTTTTTTACACTTATTATGTCCCCATAGGGGACTTTCTATAGCAATCACTTGATTGCTAATACTGTTCAGTGCTATGCATAGGGCACAGCACTGATCAGTGTTATCAGCGATCTTCAGCTCTGGTCTGCTCGATCTCAGACCAGAGCAGAAGACCCTAGGAGATGGCCAGAGGAAGGTAAGGGGACCTCCGGCCGCCACTTTAGATGATCAGATTACCGGCGGGTCCTCGGCTAATGCTTGCAGCCGGGACCTGCCATGTATGACATGAGCACCGCTCTGATGCTCGCGGTCCTACATCCGTGGTCGTTAAGGGGTTAATACACTACAATGAGGAAAGGTGTCCAAATTCACTAGAACAATCCTCAGTTGTTAGTGAGAGGAGTAGGACAGAGGTCAGTGGTAAAGAACAGTGTTGAGCAAAATAAAAACAGCAACAAATTCTACTTGGATAAACAGCAAGACAACACTGCTGTTCACAGTATTTGATTGCTGCCATCTTTTGAAAGCTACAGGGTTTCCCAGCCAAAAGCAGAAAAGGGAAAGTATGGTTTTTATTATTGTTATTATGTTTACACAAACAAGACTACTTCAGATGAAGAACAGAAGAAATATTTTTTTAAACTTACTAAATGGCTTAAAGGGGTATTCCAGGATTATTTTTTATTTGACTATGCTACAGGGGCTGTAAAATTAGTGTATTTCATAATATAGTGTCTGTACCTGTGTGTGTCGGTTTTCTCACAATTCTTCTGTGATTTTCACTCCAATATTTATTTTACCAGCATACAAAAGCGTTAATTTCTAACGCAAATTTGTTTTCCCTTAGTCCTAACAGCAGCACAAGTGGGGTGTTTCTGCCCCTGTGAAGCTGGCAGGACGGTGGAATTTTGTATTACGCCCAAGCAATTAACATAATTGAACCCCCCATATAAGGCCTCCTCCCCAGGCCATAGTGCTTTAATAACAAGCAAAATAATACAAACTACAAGGGCGGGAAATTTGTGTGCTGCTGTTAGGACTAAGGGAAAACAAATTTGCGTTAGAAATTAACGCTTCCCTGTCGTCCTAACCAGCAGCACAAGTGGGGACTTAGCAAGTAACAATCACAAATAGGGAGGGACTAAGGAGGAGCGGCACTTAGGATGGAACGCCCAAAGGCCAGCTCTCCCATACGTTTGGCATTAACCCGGTTGTCACGATGCCGGCTGGCAGGTAGTGGATCCTCTGTGCCAGAGAGGGATTGGCGTGGACCGTGCTAGAGGATCGGTTCTAAGTCACTACTGGTTTTCACCAGAGCCCGCCGCAAAGCGGGATGGTCTTGCTGCGGCGGTAGTGACCAGGTCGTATCCCCTAGCAACGGCTCAACCTCTCTGGCTGCTGAAGATAGGCGCGGTACAAGGGAGTAGACAGAAGCAAGGTCGGACGTAGCAGAAGGTCGGGGCAGGCAGCAAGGATCGTAGTCAGGGGCAACGGCAGAAGGTCTGGAATCACAGGCAAGGAACACACAAGGAACGCTTTCACTGGCACTAGGGCAACAAGATCCGGCGAGGGAGTGAAGGGGAAGTGAGGTGATATAGGGAAGTGCACAGGTGTAAACACTAATTGGAACCACTGCACCAATCAGCGGTGCAGTGGCCCTTTAAATCGCAAAGACCCGGCGCGCGCGCGCCCTAGGGAGCGGGGCCGCGCGCGCCGGGACAGAACTGACGGGGAGCGAGTAAGGTACGGGAGCCGGGGTGCGCATCGCGAGCGGGCGCTACCCGCATCGCGAATCGCATCCCGGCCGGAGGTAGTAACGCAGCGCCCCGGGTCCGTGGAACCGACCGGGGCGCTGCAGTGAGGGAAGTGTAGCGAGCGCTCCGGGGAGGAGCGGGGACCCGGAGCGCTCGGCGTAACAGTACCCCCCCCCTTGGGTCTCCCCCTCTTCTTGGGGCCTGAGAACCTGAGGATCAGACTTTTGTCCAGGATATTGTCCTCAGGTTCCCAGGACCTCTCTTCTGGACCACAACCCTCCCAATCCACTAAAAAAAAAGTTCTTCCCCTGACCTTTTTAGAGGCCAAAATCTCTTTGACAGAGAAGATGTCCGAGGAGCCGGAAACAGGAGTGGGAGGAACAGATTTAGGAGAAAAACGGTTGAGGATGAGAGGTTTAAGAAGAGAGACGTGAAAGGCATTAGGGATACGAAGAGAAGGAGGAAGAAGAAGTTTGTAAGAGACAGGATTAATTTGACACAAAACTTTAAAAGGACCAAGATAGCGTGGTCCCAACTTATAGCTCGGGACACGGAAACGGACATATTTAGCGGAGAGCCATACCTTGTCTCCAGGGGAAAAAATGGGAGGAGCTCTTCTTTTCTTATCTGCGAATCTCTTCATGCGAGAAGAAGCCTGTAAGAGAGAATTTTGGGTCTCTTTCCATATGGTGGAAAGATCACGAGAAATTTCATCCACAGCGGGCAGACCAGAGGGCAAGGGGGTAGGGAGGGGGGGAAGAGGGTGACGGCCGTACACCACGAAAAACGGAGATTTGGAGGAAGATTCAGAGATTCTGAAATTATACGAGAATTCGGCCCAAGGTAGAAGATCTGCCCAGTCATCCTGGCGGGAGGAAACAAAATGTCGTAAATAGTCACCCAAGATCTGGTTAATTCTCTCTACTTGTCCATTGGATTGAGGATGGTATGCAGAAGAAAAATTTAATTTAATCTTGAGTTGTTTACAGAGAGCCCTCCAGAATTTAGACACAAATTGGACGCCTCTATCCGAGACGATCTGTGTAGGCAACCCGTGAAGACGAAAAATGTGTACAAAAAATTGTTTAGCCAACTGAGGCGCTGAAGGAAGACCAGGAAGAGGGATGAAATGTGCCATTTTGGAGAATCGATCAACGACCACCCAAATAACAGTGTTGCCATGGGATGGGGGTAAGTCAGTAATAAAATCCATACCAATCAGAGACCAAGGTTGTTCGGGGACAGGTAGAGGATGAAGAAAACCAGCGGGCTTCTGGCGAGGAGTCTTATCCCGGGCACAGATAGTGCAGGCTCGCACAAAGTCCACCACATCAGTCTCTAGAGTCGGCCACCAATAGAAGCGAGAGATGAGTTGCACAGATTTCTTGATGCCCGCATGACCTGCGAGATGGGAGGAGTGACCCCATTTGAGGATCCCAAGGCGTTGGCGTGGAGAAACAAAGGTCTTTCCTGGAGGAGTTTGCCTGATGGAGGCTGGAGAAGTGGAAATCAGGCAGTCAGGAGGAATGATGTGTTGAGGAGAGAGTTCAATTTCAGAGGCATCTGAGGAACGAGAGAGAGCATCGGCCCTAATGTTTTTATCAGCAGGCCGAAAGTGAATTTCAAAATTAAATCGGGCAAAGAACAGAGACCACCTGGCCTGACGAGGATTCAGCCGTTGGGCAGACTGGAGGTAGGAGAGGTTCTTGTGATCGGTGTAAATAATAACTGGAAATCTTGATCCCTCCAGCAGATGCCTCCATTCCTCAAGTGCTAATTTAATGGCTAGAAGCTCTCGATCCCCGATGGAGTAGTTCCTCTCCGCCGGAGAGAAGGTCCTGGAAAAAAAACCACAAGTAACAGCATGCCCGGAAGAGTTTTTTTGTAGAAGGACAGCTCCAGCTCCCACTGAGGAGGCATCAACCTCCAATAGGAAGGGTTTAGATGGGTCAGGTCTGGAGAGCACGGGAGCCGAAGAAAAGGCAGACTTGAGTCGTTTAAAGGCGTCTTCCGCTTGAGGAGGCCAAGACTTGGGATCGGCATTTTTTTTTGTTAAAGCCACAATAGGAGCCACAATGGTAGAAAAATGTGGAATAAATTGCCTGTAATAATTGGCGAACCCCAAAAAACGTTGGATGGCACGGAGTCCGGAGGGGCGTGGCCAATCTAAGACGGCAGAGAGTTTATCTGGGTCCATTTGTAGTCCCTGGCCAGAGACCAAGTATCCTAGAAAAGGAAGAGATTGGCATTCAAACAGACATTTCTCTATTTTGGCATAGAGTTGATTATCACGAAGTCTCTGAAGAACCATACGGACATGCTGGCGGTGTTCTTCAAGATTGGCAGAAAAAATCAGGATATCGTCCAGATATACAACAACACAGGAGTATAGTAGATCACGAAAAATTTCATTAACAAAGTCTTGGAAGACGGCAGGGGCGTTGCATAGACCAAAGGGCATGACCAGATACTCAAAGTGTCCATCTCTGGTGTTAAATGCCGTTTTCCATTCATCCCCCTCTCTGATGCGGATGAGATTATAAGCACCTCTTAAGTCCAGTTTGGTAAAAATATGGGCACCTTGGAGACGATCAAAGAGTTCAGAGATGAGGGGTAGGGGGTAGCGGTTCTTAACCGTGATTTTATTAAGACCGCGGTAGTCAATGCAAGGACGTAGAGAGCCATCTTTTTTGGACACAAAGAAAAATCCGGCTCCGGCAGGAGAGGAGGATTTACGGATAAAGCCCTTTTTTAAATTTTCTTGGACGTATTCAGACATGGCAAGAGTCTCTGGGACGGACAGAGGATAGATTCTGCCCCGGGGTGGAGTAGTGCCCGGGAGGAGGTCAATGGGACAATCATAAGGCCTGTGAGGAGGTAGAGTCTCAGCTTGTTTTTTGCAAAAAACGTCCGCAAAGTCCATATAGGCCTTAGGGAGACCGGTTACATGAGGAAGCACAGGGACACGGCAAGGTTTACTGGGAACCGGTTTTAAGCAGTCCTTGGAACAAGAGGGCCCCCAACTCTTGATCTCCCCAGTGGACCAATCCAGGATTGGGGAATGGAGTTGAAGCCAGGGAAGTCCAAGAAGGATTTCAGAAGTGCAATTGGGGAGGACCAACAGTTCAATCCTCTCGTGATGAGATCCGATGCACATTAGAAGGGGCTCCGTGCGGAAACGTATAGTACAGTCCAATCTTTCATTGTTTACACAATTGATGTAGAGGGGTCTGGCGAGACTGGTCACCGGGATGTTGAACCTGTTGACGAGAGAGGCTAAGATGAAATTTCCTGCAGATCCAGAGTCCAAGAAGGCCACAGCAGAGAAGGAGAAGGCAGAGGCAGACATCCGCACAGGCACAGTAAGACGTGGAGAAGCAGAGTAGACATCAAGGACTGTCTCACCTTTGTGCGGAGTCAGCGGACGTCTTTCCAGGCGGGGAGGACGGATAGGACAATCCTTCAGGAAGTGTTCGGTACTAGCACAGTACAGGCAGAGATTCTCCATGCGGCGTCGTGTCCTCTCTTGGGGTGTCAGGCGAGACCGGTCGACCTGCATAGCCTCCACGGCGGGAGGCACAGGAACAGATTGCAGGGGACCAGAGGAGAGAGGAGCCGGGGAGAAGAAACGCCTCGTGCGAACAGAGTCCATATCCTGGCGGAGCTCCTGACGCCGTTCGGAAAAACGCATGTCAATGCGAGTGGCAAGATGGATGAGTTCATGTAGGTTAGCAGGGATTTCTCGTGCGGCCAGAACATCTTTAATGTTGCTGGATAGGCCTTTTTTAAAGGTCGCGCAGAGTGCCTCATTATTCCAGGATAATTCTGAAGCAAGGGTACGGAACTGTACGGCATACTCGCCAACGGAAGAATTACCCTGGACCAGGTTCAACAGGGCAGTCTCAGCAGAAGAGGCTCGGGCAGGTTCCTCAAAGACACTTCGAATTTCCGAGAAGAAGGAGTGTACAGAGGCAGTGACGGGGTCATTGCGGTCCCAGAGCGGTGTGGCCCAAGCCAGGGCTTTTCCAGACAGCAGGCTGACTACGAAAGCCACCTTAGACCTTTCAGTGGGGAACTGGTCCGACATCATCTCCAAGTGTAATGAACATTGGGAAAGAAAGCCACGGCAAAACTTAGAGTCCCCATCAAATTTATCCGGCAAGGATAGTCGTATTCCAGAAGCGGCCACTCGCTGCGGAGGAGGTACAGGAGCTGGCGGAGGAGATGATTGCTGGAGCTGTGGTAGTAACTGTTGTAGCATAACAGTCAGTTGAGACAGCTGTTGGCCTTGTTGCGCAATCTGTTGTGACTGCTGGGCGACCACCGTGGTGAGGTCAGCGACAACTGGCAGAGGAACTTCAGCGGGATCCATGGCCGGATCTACTGTCACGATGCCGGCTGGCAGGTAGTGGATCCTCTGTGCCAGAGAGGGATTGGCGTGGACCGTGCTAGAGGATCGGTTCTAAGTCACTACTGGTTTTCACCAGAGCCCGCCGCAAAGCGGGATGGTCTTGCTGCGGCGGTAGTGACCAGGTCGTATCCCCTAGCAACGGCTCAACCTCTCTGGCTGCTGAAGATAGGCGCGGTACAAGGGAGTAGACAGAAGCAAGGTCGGACGTAGCAGAAGGTCGGGGCAGGCAGCAAGGATCGTAGTCAGGGGCAACGGCAGAAGGTCTGGAATCACAGGCAAGGAACACACAAGGAACGCTTTCACTGGCACTAGGGCAACAAGATCCGGCGAGGGAGTGAAGGGGAAGTGAGGTGATATAGGGAAGTGCACAGGTGTAAACACTAATTGGAACCACTGCACCAATCAGCGGTGCAGTGGCCCTTTAAATCGCAAAGACCCGGCGCGCGCGCGCCCTAGGGAGCGGGGCCGCGCGCGCCGGGACAGAACTGACGGGGAGCGAGTAAGGTACGGGAGCCGGGGTGCGCATCGCGAGCGGGCGCTACCCGCATCGCGAATCGCATCCCGGCCGGAGGTAGTAACGCAGCGCCCCGGGTCCGTGGAACCGACCGGGGCGCTGCAGTGAGGGAAGTGTAGCGAGCGCTCCGGGGAGGAGCGGGGACCCGGAGCGCTCGGCGTAACACCGGTGATGTTTGATAAATGTGTTGTGCGTGCTCCAGGAGGCAGCAGCACAAATTTGTTCTAGTGGAACAGACCTTCTTTCAGCAAAGGAGGTAGCAACTGCCCGGGTAGAGTGGGCAGTAACAAAAGAAGGAGGAGTTAGCTCCTGAGTTATAAATGCCTCCCTGATTGTCTCTTTGACCCATCTACTCAGAGAGGGTTTGGAGGCCTTTAGACCTTTGTTCCGTCCTGAAAAAGAAATTAAAAGGTTTTCGGATCTTCTGAATTCACCAGTTCTTGAGATGTATATCTTGAGACTTCTTGAAATGTCCAAGGAATGGTTAGCAGCTTCCTCAGAAGAGGAAGGGTCTGGGCACAGAACTGGTAAGGAGATAACTTGGTTAATATTGGAAAAGGTTGGTACCTTGGGAACAAAGGTTGGTAGATATCTCAACAAGACTGTCTTGTAAAAATAGAGTATAAGGCTCAAAAGCCGCTAGGGCCTGAAGCTCGCCAATTCTCTTGGATGAGGTTATAGCCAACAAAAAGGTGACTTTAAGGGACAAGTACCTAAAGTCCACTTGGTCCAAAGGCTCAAAGGGGGGAGAACTCAACCCCTTGAGAACGACAGACAAATCCCATTGGACTGTAAGCTTAAGTCTTTCGGCTCCTTTGAGGAACCTCTTGATTAGGAGATCTTGAGATAAAGATCTGCCTAGAGAGGCAGAGAGTGCAGCAACCTGCACTTTTAGAGTGGATGGGCTAAGACCCTTGTCAAGGCCATCCTGCAGGAACTGAAGCAAAGCAGAAAGAGGAGGATCTGAGGCAACTACCTCTTTCTTAGCACACCATTGTAGGAAAATCCGATTTATCCTGGAGTAAGCTCTATTAGTAGATGCTGCTCTTGAGTGAGCAAGAGTTCTCAAGACCTCCGATGAGAGAGCACACCTAGTAGGGTCCTGTCAATCTCCAGGCTGTCAGATTGAGTCTCCTCAGATCTAGGCAGGAGCCTGTGTTGTGAGACACAAGGTTCTGCACGTGGGGAAGCCTCCAATAACACCCTTGACTCATCCTCATGAGCTGGGTGAACCAGGACCTCTTTGGCCAGAATGGTATGATGGCGATTACTGAGGTCTGGTCTTGCCTGACTTTCATCAATACCCTCGGTATCATGGAAAGTGGAGGGAAAATGTAGGCCAGCCTGAACCTCCATGGAATGGACAGAGCGTCTACTGCCACAGGATTGTCCTCTTTGTAAAGAGAGCAAAACCTGTTCACCTTGGCATTCAGACGAGTTGCCATGAGATCTATCTCTGGCATACCCCACCTCCGGGTTACCTTGTGGAAGATATCCTCATTCAGGGACCATTCCCCTTGGACTGGAAAACCGCGGCTCAGACGGTCTGCAACTATATTGAGATCCCCTTGATGTGAACTGCTGAGAGGTGGGATAGATTGGTCTCTGCCCAAGAGAGAATTAGTCCGGTCTCCTCGAGGAGAACTTTGGACCTTGTGCCTCCCTGTTTGTTTAGGTAAGACACTACAGTCGTGTTGTCTGAATGGACTTTTATCGCTTGCCCTAGAACTAGGGGAGCAAAGTGATAGAGAGCTAGACGGACTGCTCTCAACTCTCTCATGTTGGAAGAGAGGAGTCTCTCTTGAGAAGTCCAGGTACCTTGTACCGGAGTTTTGTCCAGATGGGCTCCCCAGCCTACAAGGGAGGCGTCCGTGGTCAGAATGATCCAATGAGGTTGAATCAAGGACTTCCCATCTGACAGAGTTGTCCACCATCTGAGGGATGCACGGACTTCGACAGACAGGGAACATCTTTTGTCCAACCCTTTGGGGTTGCGATTCCAGACACTCAAGAGCTGATCTTGAAGTGGATGGAGATGCCATAGGGCCCAAGGTACTGCCTCTGCAGACGCTGACATGTGGCCTAGCATTTTCATCAGAGTTCTGATGGAGACCCTCTGGGGAACCATTAAGAACTCGGCGGCTCTTACGACTTTCTCCTTACTCTCTTGGGTAAGAGATAAGGTCATGTGAGAGGAGTCGATTATGAACCCCAGAAACCTTCTGGAGGTAGAGGGGACGATCTCTGATTTGTCCCAATTTATGATCCAGCCGAAATGCTGGAGAAAATCCAGAGCCAGTTGAAGATGAGACTGCAGTACGTCTAGAGATGCGGCTTTTAGAAGCCAGTCGTCTAGGTAAGGGATGATTGCAAGGCCTTTTAACCTTAAGGCGGCCACAACCGGAGCCACAACCTTTGTAAAGGTGTGGGGAGCGGAAGAGATCCCGAAGGGCAGCACGGCAAACTGATAATGCTTTACCATACCCTTTATGGTGACAGCAATCCTCAAAAATGTCCTGTGAGCAGGATGTAAGGGGATGTGCAGGTAGGCGTCCTTGAGGTCAATGGTGACCATCAGATCTAGAGGATTCAGAATGCTGGTGACTGACCGAATAGTCTCCATTCTGAACTTTCTTTTCTTTATGAAACGGTTCAGAAAGCGAAGATCTATGATCATTCGCCAAGTGCCCGAGGGCTTTGGTACCAAAAATATAGGGGAGTATACTCCCAGGCCTCTCTGGTTTGGAGGAACCTCCTCTAGGGCCCGTTTCTCTAGGTACAATAGTACCGACTTCTCCAGAATGAATTGTTCTGGTTGAGGGAGTCTTTTTGTTAACAAAAATTTCCTTGGTGGGGGGGAAACAAATTCTATTTTGTAGCCCGACCGGACTACCTCTAGAACCCAAGGATCTTGGATTTCCTTCATCCAAGCGGAGAGAAATAAACTCAAACGGCCTCCTACTGGAGAAACAACTGGAGACAGAGCTTCTGTCAGGACCTCTGGAGGGGAAGGGAGAGGGGAGACGTTGGTGGGATCTGGGTGAGAGTCATAGCTCAGACTTGCGGTCTTTGCCCTGACCGCGTCCGCCACCACGCTTAGATCTTTGACTTTGGCGCCTCTGGGTCCCAGAGGAGCCCTGAGATCTGCCCCCTCTGCCTCTACCGCAGCCACGAAAGGTCTGCACAGGAAGGGACTTGCTTTTTTTTATTGGCAAAACCCTCTATAATTCGGTCCAGCTCGGACCCGAAGAGCCTATTGGGTTCAAGAGGCATGGCACAAAGGTTTATCTTGGAGGTGGTATCTGCCACCCAAGGGCGTAACCAGAAGGGGCGTCTGCTTGCAGAGGATAGTCCCATAGACTTTGCGGCCAATTTTAGATGCTGCTGAGTGGCCTCACAAAGAAAGTCAGCACCCAGTAGCAAGGTGCTGAACAAGTCCAAAAATGTCTTCTCTGGGGACATTACCATCGATGTCGGACTGGATCCTTAGGATACAATCCTTGATGAAATTGGCCACCTCATTAGAGGCAATGGCCACCGTAGCAGAGGCTGAGGCAGCAGAGTAATTCCTCCTGAGCAGGGAGTCCACTTTCCTGTCAAGGGGGACTTGGAGGTTTCTACCGTCGTCCGCGGGAACAAGGACGCGCTTGTTTATCCTGGTAACAGCCATATCTACCTTGGGGGGTGGGACCCGGGCTTCTGACTATGCCTCGGCCAGGGGGTACATGAGCTTAAACCTCCGAGTAAGGACAGGGGGTTTGTCCGGATGTTTCCACTCAGTGGTCATTAACTTTTTTAAGGAATCATCCACTTTAAAAACCAACGGTTCTTTAGGGGTGGATGTTGAGGCTTACCCTTGATCCGCATCCTGGTCCCTTGACCGAATGGATCTTAGTAAACGCTGAGTTTTCTCAACGGGGAAGATGGAGGGAGAGATGACTTCTTCCACTGTTTGTTCCGAATGGTCTCCCACGGACATAGCTGTATACTCCACTATGGAGGAGGGACTAGGAGATGTCCTAGGTCTCTTGGCAGAGAGGGAGCTTTTAATCTCATTTAATGAGTTCCCCATGAACTCTTTCATCCATATAAACATGTCCTGGATGGTAGGTTCCGCAGGATCTGCCGGAGGGCGACATCCAGGACACTTATTATATTCATAGGTGTCCGGAAGAGAAGTGCCGCAGTCGGCACACGTAAGGTGACGCTTTTTAGAGGACGCCTTACGTCCGGAGTATTGGTCACCGGAGGGTGGAGTAGACATCCTCTATAAAGATAGAGAGAGAAAAACCGTTAAGGAAAATTTTTTTTTTTTTCTTTTAAACCCCACCCTAAGATAGGAAAAAATAGGCGGCACCTATGCAAGGAAGCCTAGTTGAGAAAAAAACAAGCTGAATGAAATACACCAGTCTTGCAGTCACGGGTCTAGCTGAGCACAGCAGAGACCCTAACCAGGCAAGAGCTGCTTTATATAGGGAAGGGGATGGCGCCAACTTTGAATAGGCTCCACCCCCGGAAATGAGCTACAGGAAGGGAAACTAGTTCCCAGGTCAAAAGCGCTCCTTAGATATAATAAAAAAAAAGGTCCTGTAGATATTCGGAGTGAAAACTCCGAATATCAGAGACTACCAGAGAATACGCCGGGCCGGAAGTTGAAAGTGACGCACTTCCGGTCCCGGCGCCCGGCCGCGCACGCGACACCGCTAGCGCCAAAAGGGGGGAGCCGGTACAGCGATCTCAGAGCGGAGCTCCGACCTGAATCACTGACCAGGTACGGAGCTCCCAAACAGTGCATATCCGCACCGCAACCGGAGAAGCGCAGCGAACGCTGCAAGGAGATCAGCACAGGTCAGACCTGTAACGGAAAGGGCTAAAAAGCCCAAACATAAGCAGCCACGCTGCAGAACATATGTATAAAAAATATATAAATCCAGGCAGGCTTAATGAGCCTGCCCCGTCCTGCTGTCCAGCACAGGACAGAAAAAAAGCACTATGGTCTGGGGAGGAGGCCTTATATGGGGGGTTCAATTATGTTAATTGCTTGGGCGGAATTAAAAATTCCACCGTCCTGCCAGCTTCACAGGGGCAGAAACACCCCACTTGTGCTGCTGGTTAGGACGACAGGGAATGACTATTGTCTCAGATTTTTCCCAAGTTGCAAAGTGGCCAAGACCTAACTCACTAGTCAGCTGATGACAGGGAGGCTGTCTGCTTCAATGGGTGGAGTGATCGCTTGGTGGGAGAGAGATCAATCTGCAACTATTGCAACAGTTGTAGGCACCTTGATTGAAAACCACAGGTCTTTTGAATGGATGCAGCTCATTTATGTTTCAATGGGTGGGATGGCTGATGTGTGGGAGGGAGGAAAATGGAATTATGGGACTTGTAGTAAAAAAAAAGTAAAACAGAAAATACCAATTCACAAAAAGCTAGCCACAGTGTTAGGGTAATCTCACGACATAGCCATTTAGACCCAGGACAAGCGCAGATCCTTCCTAGGCATGTCCATTACTGTCTGGCAGGTACATACTAAAATCACCTTATGGTGGAGAACCCCTTTAAGAGTCCTCTGGCTTTGTTTTTTAAATAAAGTTTCTTAAACCTGGTGCTTTTTTCTTTGTAGATAAAAAAAAAACTGTTATGGAAGCTGTCTGATAGATGGTATTGATAACTAAGCCTCAGTAATAGTAATAGTGTGTAAAGGGGCTTACTAATAGTCTGTAAAACGCTGATGCTTACCACATGCATTATTACCCCAGTACCCACTGGCACCAGCGGTCAGGTCTGGAGCATTGAAAGAAATGATGCTCTGGGACCAAGTGTTGGCAGGCTGGTAATATTAGGCTGGCCACAGCTAAAATTATTGTCCCTTGTTACCCTGGTAAGGCCAGGCTACTGCTCTTTGGTTTTGTACCTAGCTTGTCGTGGCTAATAGAAGGGATTCCACACATTTTTTTTTTATAAACTATTTAAGAAAAATTGCAGCCCAGAAGTTAACTTAATATTCTACAGAGTTGCCCATAGGACTTATAGCTTTTACACCACCTGTAATTTCATCTCCTACAATTTAAGTTCAAGTACATTTTGAATTACAACTAAACAATACTGTGTGACTTAGCACAACATCTGTGCCAAAGATTAAGCAAACCAATGATTGACTTGAGGAACCTGCTCAGTGATTGTAGGTGTTCCCTAAATAAGTCCCCTGCTAGTTCCAGTCCTCCTAAGGGATTCATTCATATCCTTACCACCCACTTTTAGTAGGTTGGCCTTTCCTTATATTTGGCTGCTCTATCTTGCTTTGGGTTGCATGGAAAATAGGAATCACATCCAAATGATGTCAGAGTGTGGTACCTGAGGTCACTATCCCTGATTCCTGGATCTGCTTCCGAATCACACAGCCTGGGTATTCACACATCAAACTCTATGTGATACAGTCATATATTGCTTTTACTTTATATTGTTGCTTTAGAGGAATATTTCCCAACCTGTGAGACACCAGGTATTGCAAAACTAAAGCTCTCATCCAGAATCTGATTGTTGTTTTACTGTGGCTTGTTGGGTATCATGTAGATTTTTTATCCATTATAAGTGGAAGCCAGCAGTATTTTTTTTTACCAACAACACTTCCAACCATAGCAATTCATAGCATCATGCTCCAGCTACCTCACACTTTACTGTGCCGTGGTTGGCGACGCTCACTCTGCCATTCCACATGATAATCGCTGCTTCCCACCATATCCCTCCTGTATTCTCCATCTTCTGCAGCATTCTCCATCTCCCTTCCTACACCTTCTTAGAGAGTGCACAAACTCTTAATCACTTAGAGGGCCAGTATGTGCCACTGATATCCTTTCACCATACACTACCTTAAAGAGTAGCTCCCACCATCTTAATTTTTTTTTCTGTCCCTACCTATCTATTCCTGCCTTTACATTTTTTTTTTACAGCTTAAAAATTGTTTTTTCCCTACCTGTTAGTCTGCTCACTAAGCAGGCAGAATTCCCCAGCAGGCGCGACGTCACTGAAGCCTTTTGGGGGCCGACTTCTGCCCTTACCTCATCTATGCTGCACTCCCAACAGGAGCGCGCATAGATGAGCAGCCAATAGCATGGCAGGTTGCTCCGGGGTCTCCTGGTCCCTGTTTAGCAGAGCATGTGTTATCCAGGGAGGAGGAGTACAGAAGCGTTGCAGGACCTGCCGTGCTCCACAAGTCTGCCGAGACCCGGGACGATAAAGATAAACAAAATGGTAAGTGTACATAAAAAACTCTACATGCTGGGGGTGGGGCCTGCAAGCGAGGCCAGGGAGCCAATGCGCACCACCCCGGCATTCAGAGCGCTCAATCCCGCCTGTCTGATTGACAGGCAGGGAGCGAGCACTGGCTGACTGAATATGGACTGATGCCCGGCTTGGATCAGTCCAAATTCAGCGGTGACATCATCCCGCTCAACAGCTGGGACTAGGAGGGAGACCCCTAGTGGCCGGATCCCCCCCCCCCCCCCCCAAAAAAAAAAAAAATATGTATATCAAAACAACATTTTCACTAATAAAATGTATTTTTTATATATATAAGGGTCACAATGAACCCCTCCCTTTGTCTGAGCAATAAGATTCCTTAATTCACGTGAACAGCCAAGATATACTTTATTGGTGTTTTCAGGGTTCTTGCCCAGCTTATTTTCTGACCATTTTTTTTGTTGGTGCCTCATCTGCTCTTACTCATGACCAAAGTCTACCTGACTTGACCTCTACTGGTACAATTATTATACATTAATGCCTACTCCTCCTTTCCACCCATAGACATGTCCTCCATTGCTTTTGGATACCATGCTGGAGTTAGGGACCTGGGGAGTTTCTGTAGCAAAGTCTAGATACGTGCACAGGGGTTAGAGGGTACAAAGGGTGAACCCAAAGAGTCTGCTTCTCAGTACAGTCCTAGCAACCAAAGCGCCCAGACCCTGACCAATCATGAGAACTAGTCGGGAGAAGTGTTTACTTAGCACAATTTTTCCTGACTCTGTGTTACATGACCTGGATGGACTTACAATGTAAGTCTATGGCGCCATCTAAACTTACGAAGTGAAACAAATGGTGCTCATGATTCCTTTTTAAGATTCCTACAATACCTTTCCTTGTTTTTTCTTCAGCAAGTTTAACATAATTTTTTTTTAGGGTTTTGAGTTTGACTAAACTTTATGTTCCTTTAATATTCATTCAGTACTGCCAAATTGTCACTTTAGGGGATGCACAACTCTTGGCTGATGACCATATTTTCAAGGAGTGGTTGGCAGAGAGACCCGAATGGGTGTGCAGAGCTAAATGACATCAATATTATTGATGATTACATTCATGGGAAATATTGATTATTATACGACGCTGAAATGAATGAATGGAGTCAAAGAAAGTGCAGAAAGTGAAGTAAGCCATTACAGAATAAGTGAAATAATATGGGGAAATTGATTGATAAAACCTGATCTTCGGTAAATCGTCTTATTCATGAAAACTGGTGTAGATAAAGTAGATGAGTTAGTTGTCCATACAAACCAAGCTTATTACCATTTCTATTTCCTAACCTATACTGAAATAAATGTATTTGCCCTTATGTAAAATCATGTGTCCAAACCATCATATGGCATTTATAGTGTTATTGTCCACCTAAGAATTAGCAGTACCTATTAACCAGGCAGACAACTTTAACCTATAGTTACACAATTCTAGAAGGAACAACACGTTTTCTGCACTGTAATTTTCATGGATGAAGCTCAAAAACTCTTCCACCCACCATGGTGATCAGCTCCAAGGATTTTCCAAAAAAGATGTAATCTGTAAACCAGGATGAATTTGCCCTTCCAGCAATAACTATAGAGAATGTCTACCTTACTTTGGACATATTATGATGAGATCCTTTGGAACATATATATATACATGTACGAGTGTAAGGGAGAAGAGAAATAGGTTGACCATCCAAGAGGTGGAAAGACACAATCATAGAAATCTGGAACAACAAAAATCACAAAGAACCAAATAGGAGACTGGAACTTTTGGAGAAACCTAAAAATATGGTCTCCAGGAGCCAAAACAAACATAAATACAGTTAATGTTAAAGTAGGACTGAGAAGGGGGTCACTTTGCTGGACTATTGTTCCCCAGTTCAGCTTCTTTTGTCCTCTTTTGCCCAAATGAGATTTGCTCCAAATGTCCCCAAAGATTGGCAATATTGCAAATTTGGAACTTTTGATATTCAATTTATAAAAATGGTGGCCACCACTACTAACCCTACACAGACACACATCTCATGCATTGACCATCATGTTACATACAGATGTAACCTTGATTATCTTAAAGAGTACCTTAAGAGTCCCCAAATAAACTTTTCTAAACTAATTCAGGCTATGTTCTCTAACTACTCCTAACACCCCTCCCACCCTTGCATTTTTTTTTACAGCTTTAAAAAGCTGTGTATCTTACTGTTCTTCTTGCTCAGTGCACTCTCCAAGCAGGTGAAAGTGGGCGTTCCCCAGCAGGCGTGACATCACTGAAGCCTGCTGGGGGACCACTTCCACCCTCATATCTTTGCAGTGCTGTGATGAATAGAAGACCTCAAGCTTTCAGTTGGTGCAGCTTTCAGTCAGGCTCTGTGCAGGTGTCAATCAAGCTTCATGCAGCCAGAAGCATTTCCTGAGTTTGGTCTCCTGCCAGGCCTGGAGGAGACCAAACTCCCTGTATTAATTGCGGCAGGCAACAAAACGGAGCCACCTAGTGGCCGTTTTTTTTTTTTTTTCTATTACATTTTAAACATATTCATGTTGATAATTTTAAAAGCAAGTGAATGGAAAAGTGTCTGCTAATTACACAAGGAACACTATATTAAAAGTTTTACTTGGTGACAGGTACTATTTAACTTCAGGAGTGCCATACAATATGTTAATGCACCATGGATCAAGATGACATTGGCTACATGCTTACTGTTCTACTGATGCTAGGAACCATACCCTATGCAAGAGAAATATAAAAAAAAAAAAATAATCGGAAACCTAGGAGACCTCATAGTAGAGTCACACACTCCTTTTCAGGGCAACCATGGCACCTTTGATCCAGGACTAATTTGTTTGGAAGTAATTAAATCTTACAGTCTAAGGAACTGGATCCAACCACTGTAAGACAAGTAAGGGTCAGGTAGTAACTTGGTTTTTGACTTATGTCTCTATACAACCTTTTGCAGGTTTTCTTCACATGTACTGATACTAGCTCAGTGAAAATCCCATGGTTAAAAAGAGTACAACTGCACAGTATGTGGTGCCAAAGCCAGTCTTGAATTTCTCTTGTTAACATTTAGCCTCATCAAATTAATAATCCATGAATTAAGTGTAACCCTCAGCGTAATGCTTGAGAACATCCTTGGAATGTCTATTGAGAAGGGTGGAATCCCGCATTGCATTTCATAATGTCTGATATTATGGGATCATAAATCCCTCAAGACATCCAAAGGTTATTCCAGACACCGTGTGCTATCAGAGGCTTCACTGTGCTTTAGAGGAACTTGGTATCCTTGTAAGAGACCGGGATCCAACAAAAATAAGATGTTCACCAAGGAGTCATATAAAACTCAAAAAGTGCAAGAAAAAAAAAGTGCTGAATTGGTTTTATCTACATCTCTTTGTACATGCAGGTATAATGTGTCTTAAAGGGGTATTCCGGGCAAATTTTTTTTATCCCCTTATGAAAGGATAGGGGATAAGATGTCTGATTGTGGGGGGCCCACTGCTGGGACCCCCCGCGATCTCCCGTCAGCGCCCGCACTCTATGCAGGGAGAGACTGCTTCTCTAGTTTCGGAAACCTCCGGGTTTCCAAGACTGGGGATGTGACGTCACGCCACACCCCTCCATTCATGTCTATGGGAGGGGGCGTGACGCCCATCACGCCCCCTCCCATAGACATGAATGGAGGGGGCGTGGCGTGATGTCACATCCCCAGTCCCGGAAACCCGGAAGTTTCCGAAACTAGAGACGCAGTTCCCGCATAGAATGCGGGTGCTGCAGGGAGATCACGGGGCGTCCCAGCAGCGGGCCCCCTGCGATCAGATATCTTATCCCCTATCCTTTGGATAGGGGATAAAATGTTTTTGCCTGGAATACCCCTTTAAATGCCATCACCAGAAATTACATAAAAACCATATTATTGCACCTGGATCCTAGAAGGTAAAACTAGGTGTCCCGAGAAGGATACAATCGCAGTTTTTAGCTTATTTATCCAAGTGACCTATTTTCCAGTATTATCCATGGATAATATTTTTAACATACATGCATTTCTTTTTGGTACTCTGTGATGGCCAAACCACTATATTTATGATTGGGTATCTAATAGATGTCTACTAACCCTTTGACTATTATTGGGCTTTTTTGCCTTTTGCTTTTCTCCTTGTATGGTGCCATTTACAATACACTTTTACAGCCCGGCCTCAAACTGTGCCTCTTTGACTAGTGCTTGTCACACAGTAGCCAGTACACTGCTCCCTCTAAAGTACCATTCACATTGCCCCTTTGAAGTGCCAACTAGTTGTCCCAAACAGTGCAAACTACCGCCAAAATCCCCCTGTCCATAGACATAGACCTTCAGAAGCTGCTGTATTTGGGGGGATGGGAAGCATCTACAGTTTGTTGAAAATAATTGATACTGCAAAGGATAATGTGAATGACACCAGTATAGAGAACAGTGGACTGGGTGGGTACTGTTTGGGGGGCATTGTAAGTTATAAGGAAGTATTATTATATATCAGTTGATAACACAGTCGTACAAAAAAAATACTGTTTTTAAAACGGATGATATTGTTTGGGGGGCACAGGCTGGCTTTATAATGGGGCACTGTATAGGAAGCAGTTAAAGAAGTACTGCAGCCTTAGACAACTTAGTGGATAAGTGTCTGATTGCGGGTGGGGGGGGGGTGAACGCCGGGATCCCCCCCCCCCCATTTCCTGTATGGGGCCCTGGCTCTGCCACAACTCTCCCCATGTAGGAGGCTTGTCGAGCGCAGCATGACGCCATGGCCGACATGCCCCCTCCATGTATCTCTACAGGAGAGGCTGAGATGCAACTAAATGGAGAGGACGTGTCTGTTGACCTCTTAGTGAGGTCGACGACACAAGCATTAGCCACACAGAGCCCTGGCAGTTCCAGGTCCCCGTACAGGAGATTGCAGGGGGTCCCAGCGTTTGGACCCCCATGATCAGACACTTATCCACCATCCTGCGGATAGGGGATAAGTGGTCTAAAGCTGCAGTACAGTTGCAAATCACAAATAAATATTATTGGTTCCTTTTGGACAAGAAATGCTCTTCAAACAGTACCCAGTATACTGCCCCTCCACAGTGCCATTCACATTGCCCCTTTGAAGTGCAAACTGGGGCTCCCAAACCGTTCAAGCCACCACCAAAATACAGTAGCTTCCGAATGTTTATGGGCAGTATTACCAAGCTATAGAAACCCTTCAGATCTTATCTGTTCCCCTTTAGAACTGCAATACCCCCAAACAGTACTCAATACACTGCTCCCTCTACAGTACCATTCACATTGCCCCTTTGTAGCGCCAGCCTGTACCGCCAAAATAGCGCAGTCACTTCACAGCTATGGCTAGCATAACTAACAGATCACCAGCAATCTAACTGCTTCCTTTTTTATTATAATACTTTTGCACCTATCATTATTATTATAAAGCCCTATAATTTTTGCCTGCCGCTCCTCGGGCAATGTCATTTCCTACTTCCTAAAAGAATTAGACGGCACCATAAGGGCTCCTGACAATGCCTTCCTCTTCATTGCATGCATTAAACCCGCTATTACTGTTTTATATCGCCACTTCGGCAACGTATTAGTGTCACTTACCACACAAACATTAGAATATACAGGAAAATAGGTTCTCATTTATCTGATTTATACGGCGAGGTGCCGGAGGTCAAGCATTTCTTTCCTTCAGATTCTAATGTATCACCTCTGGCTAAAAAGATCCGTGTTTAATCACAATATACTCAACGCTGCTTCTGACATGAGGGAATAACAGTAACTCGGCACTTTCTGCAAGCCTAGAATATCTGATTTACTGGAGAAATAAAATGATAGAAGAACTAAAGACTACCATAAACTGCTCACAAGTACCCTCAACTTAAAGACTCCCTGGTCGCCTCTTACCTCCAAGTTAAATAATCTGTCTAAGGCCTGAAAGTGGTGACTCCATTAATTCCTATTGCCTAAATATGCTTAACCTTTCCTACATAATGTGTCTTTTCGTAAGTGTGTTTCCCATCCTAAAGGAAGCATTAGAAAGGGCTTTATTAATGCTGCCTATTAATGGCTCGTGATAACCGTATTTATGATTTTTTTTTTTTTCGCAAGGCTCGGGATTTGTCGGTCGACCCCTCTGGCACAAAGAGATTGCTTTGTGAAATATCACAAATTTAACAAGAGACTTCGGAGTAATGACTCCACGCATCAATCCAGGGGCCCGCTCTAAATCAAGAATGTTCTGACTGAACGGCCTAATCAAATTAAGAGCAAATAGTAAAATAGGAATTCGCTCTTGGAGATATATCACCCGGCAGCTTTCCAGTGGACAGCACCTGCCATTCTCTCCCGCTTTATTTACTGCCCCAGTGGAACCATTAAAGGACAGTTAAGGAACTGCAGAACACTGTGAGGATCCTGTAAACTTCGCCGACGAGGACTAATCGTTACCGCTATAACAAATAACATCACTCACCCGATTCCTGCCAGACCAGAGCAAATGAAGCCAGCAGATTATTGGGGTGATTCATTATACACTTTCCCACCAAAGAGACAATGCATGTCTATTCTTAAAGCAATATATGGATTTCAGCTAGGCTGGAGAGAATTCACAAGACTACAGTATAGGCTACCTGCAAGCTCGTGTTCTTTAGTTTATTCCATCTTCCATTGTCATCTGATTATTTTTTTCTCTAAAATAGAATAAAACTAAACAAAACATTCTCTTTTTATAGTATATCCAACACAGAAGTAACCCGCCACTGCTACTTCACATACGGGAATATTTGTATAACTCCTGCAGCCGTCAGACCATCTCGGTGCTCACATACAATATGAAATATGGATCCAATGCAAAGATATAGAGAAGGATGGAGCACTCACCCGGTCTTTGATAGAGAAAAGCTTCTTTATTGCATCAAGAAAATCTTGGCGTTCTCGTGGAGTGTGGGAGAGCGGACAGGAGCAGGGGGTGGGGGATGGGCGATGGTCCGTATCGTGCAAACAGCGCTTCGTCAGGCCCCTGAGGGGCCTGACGAAGCGCTGTTTGCGCGATACGGACCTGAGGGGCCTGATGAAGCGATGTTTGCACGATACGGACCGCCACCCATCCCACTCCCCCACCCCCCTGCTCCTGTCCACTCTCCCGCACTCCACGAGAACGCCAAGATTTTCTTGATGCAATAAAGAAGCTTTTCTCTATCAAAGACCGGGTGAGTGCTCCATTCTTCTCTATATCTTTGCATTGGATCCATTCTCTTTTTATAGATTACTATCTGGGGGACAGTAACATAGGGGACTTTTGGCCACTCTCTGCTTAGTGAATATAATAAGGGAGGAAGGAAGGCCATTCGAGCCTGCAGCATGGTGAGCAACACAAGTTTCTATAGACTATGTTACCATCCCAGAGGCCACATGAGAACCTTCCATAATAGGGACAGAAAAAAACATTGGAGAATGAGGGAAAGGAATCCAAAAATTCAGGGGGGGTTTACTTTTGTAAATAATATACAAAGTAGCCCACCTCCAGAAGTAAACAGTAAATGGCCTAATACTCCCTTTGCCAGTTTAGTGGCCTCCTCAAGAGGACAGACTACCCCCTCATTCTCACATCAAAGACATTTCTCCGAGCCAGCCAGCATTCTCTGTACTGATGGAAAGCAAAGACTCAATGGATCTTGGAACTTACCAGGACTTCGTACTGTTTGAGGAACTTTAGGGGAGGTGTGTGACCAGCAGGTTCTGCCACCCTGTCTCTTCATTTGGCCAACCAGTTTTTTGAGTTCCTTGCTAGACATTGGGGTGGACCCAAGAGCAAGGAAGACTCTTCTTGGAAAGTTGGGGAAGGGAGGACATCAAACCTTGATCCTTCCAGGAGCCCTTGGGCCAAAAGGGTAAGAATTGTTTGTAGGGACGTCTCTAGTTTTAGAGAATGCTTATAATAGACTACATCCTTGTGTATGTTTTGTGTGGCATGTTTTTACGCACTTGGCTAATTGAGCGCACACACTTAGCTTAAAACTTCAGATGAGTAACTATTCCTTTTGGAGGAAATTCTGGCTTAGCTATAATCCATAGTCATGTTTCCTGTTTTTTTTTGTTTTAGTTTTTTTGTGGACGAGCATTGACTTTTAGGGAGGCTAACTCCAATAGGTGTAGAATAGCTCCTTTCCCACAAAACATTGCATGGCCTATAAGATTTCCTATGCCAGCTTGTTGGGCCCCTTTATGGACATACATTTTCCTCTGTTTAACACTGTTGCAAGGTGAATAACACGCTTTTCCCTTAGACTCATTGGCTGGCCCAAGGCCTTATATGCTTTAGGGTATGTTCACACTACGTAATTCCCGAGCGGAATCCCGCAAATGGAATTAAGTGCTGAGAACATAATCATCAGTGTGTATGGGTTTCCATGAGACTCGTTCACACAGTGGAATTTCAGCGGCGGACAGTTCTGCCGTTGAAATTGTTCAGCGCATAGAAAGAACATGTTCATTCTTTGCACAGAAGTCCATGAACACTGCATAGCCGTCAATGGTGACAGCGCAGTGCGATGTGGTCCTAGCTCACTTGCAAGCCATCTGGGATGCCAGCTGCGTGGGACCGGTATAGAAATATGCAGAGAAAAAAGGATAAAAGGCTATCCCCCACGAGGCGCTATCTCCAGATGAAGGAATAAAAGATGAGGAGAATCCTCTTACTTCACTAGAACTCATTTATTAAACAAACAAAAATGAAATAACAGACTACATCAAAGCAAGATGCGTTTCGGGTGTTGTACGACCCTTCCTCAGTTGCAGATGAGTCCTCATCAAGGTGATTTTTTTTTAAATGTTATTACTTTTTTATTACTGTTTTAACCCCTTTAGTGAATTGTTTTATCCATGGCAATGGGTTATTGGAGCAGACTGATGGCAGTCATAAAGGCCTAAAAAAGGCCTCAGCTGCCATAACAAACAATGTCTTTTTGTCATGGGGAGTACCATCAGACAAAGGAAGTGACTAGCTTGCGGCTTCAAACTGTCTAGACCAGTGTTTCCCAACCAGGGTGCCTCCAGCTGTTGCAAAACTACAACTCCCAGCATGCCTGGACAGCTTGAGGCACCCTGGCTGGGAAACCCTGGTCTAACCACTATGGTTCCCATGGACCACGGCATCTAGGTAGCTAAATGGCCCGGATTGGACAGAAAACAGAAAAAAAAAATCAAAATAGTTTTGGATCTCATAATGAAGCAATGAAAAATTAAAAATAACCAGGTCTATAGAGACCATTATTGACTAAACCTTAGGCCTTATTCACATCACAATTTTGGCCATACTTTAGGTTATCCATCGACAAGTTGTCAAAAAGAGAGGCCAACATATAGTCTGACCTTTTCCCAATGAACCCACAGACTTTCATTGGCCAAACATAGTTTAGTTATGATAATGCCTACTCAATTTCCCAAACATGGTAAGGGCTCATTCACATTGACATTGTACTCCGATAAAGGGAGCTTTGTCGACCACTCTGTCGGAAGGATGGGAGTTGAGCAGACAAAAAAATAATGTAGGTCCTATTTTTTTTTTCTTCCCCCAACTCCTGTAAAATACCAGATACCCAACGGGCCCCATTAAAGTCAATGGGATCCATCGGGACCCAGTGGTGTCAGAGCCAAGTGGACCCACAATGTATCAGAGCACAATGGCCGTGTGACCTTAGCCTACACTACGTTGGCATCCCTTTTTGAAAGGTTGCTGAAATATGCCCCAAAAGATGATGTGAATGAAGCCTTAGGGAGTCACAGAAGACATAATATTCATGATGTTGCCGCTTAATAGTAGTTCTGTAAAGGAATTGTTGAGACCTCTTTTGACGTGAATTTAGGTCAGCTGAAACACCAGACACAGCCAACGGACAACAGTGGTGCTGTTTCTGGACAACCCATATAATTCATGCCAGTTTTAGAGACATTGGGGGGGATTTATCAAAGTTGTCTATTTCCTGCATCAATGTAGACCAACCTACAGAGCGTAAGGCCAGTCTATTGAGCGCCTAACTTATCAAAAGTCGCACGGCTCTTGATAAATTTTGGGCATGGACTTCGGAATCTATGGTTTAGACTGTATTTAAACCTGCTCCAGCATAGTCTGACATTTCAATGTACTTTCGCCCAATGCGAATTTTTGCCGAAAAGTCACTTTTGAAAAAATTCTGCACCAATGCATTTTTCCATCTAAAATAGCCTAGAATGCATCATGTACTAACAATCCTTTAAATAAAAAGTTGCGAAAAAGTCACAGGTATTTAGACTGCGACTTTCTATGCGACAATTTTAGACGTGAAAAACCAGTCTAAATCCTTTGATAAATCTCACCCCATTGAATGGAAAATTGTCTAAGGGTCAGATAAGCATTGTGTAGATTTTTGCCCTCTGACACAACCGCCCTGGGGATTTTCTTACCTTCTGACCCCCCCAACAAAAAAAGTCACCCCCCCCCCCCCCCCCCCCCCCCGTGGCTATATTTGATATCCCTTGATTGGTTCCAGGCAAAGTACTTCTGGCCGTGAGATTCCAAAAGGACGCTGCGATTATTAAAAGTAATTCTTCGCAGGTAATTGTAGACGCAGTTAAGATAATTTCCAGCCTGTGCCGGGTTTCTCGGTTAGTTGTTTGCTAAGGGCCGTTTCCTGCTTAACATTACAGATGAATTTGAGTCCTAACATTGAAAATATCTGAAGTGGAATTACAATATTAAAGTTGTACATTAAACACTGCAGGCATGCAATCACAATGATTACTAAGATGGCATCTAATCTTTTCATAATTATTGCAGAGCATGACTGCAAAATCAATGACGGCAAACTCAGAACTGGTCATTATCCAGACAGGGCAGAAGAGACCGGGATTCGGATTTCACTGCCTCGTCTTTATAGCTCTAAAACAAATTTGTCATTTCTGTTTCGAAAAAGCTTTTGTGCTGGGAAACAAACAACGGAATGATCCGGCGGCGAGACAATTAGATGGACAGCGCTTGGAGAACTTTCCTAAAGCATTCTCAACCTACTCACATAATCCGGTGGAGAGATGGAGGCTGATACTTAACCCACTTGGAAGGTAAGAAGAGGACACTTCATACACTCGAAGAATGCTAAGGAGCCTCAAAGTCTCGCAAATCAGATGATTAAAACATCTTCGAGAAACGGAAAAGTAAATCATAGTCCAAAAAAGCATAAAATACGCAATAAAGCAGGGTACTCTTCAAGAAGACCATCTGAGAAACATATCCAAAACACCATTGGGGGACATTTATCAAAGTATTTGAAGGGGTACTCCACCCCTAGACATCTTATCCCCTATCCAAAGGATAGGGGATAAGATGTCTGATCGCGGGGGTCCTGCCGCTGGAGACATCCGCAATATAGCATGCAGCACCCACCTGTATCTGCTTACGGCAGCTGTCACTGCTTACGGCAGCTGTCACTGCTGCCACGCCCCCTCCCATGGACTTGCATTGAGGGGGTGGGGCGTGACATCACACGGGGCCGGAGTCGTGATGTCACAATCTTCCGTTCCTGTGGTCGGGAGCCAGAACCTCCGGCGCTATATTGCGGGGGGGGGTCCCCAGCAGCGGGACCCTCGCTATCAGACATCCTATCCCCTGTCCTTTGGATAGGGATAAGATGTCTAGGGATGGAGTACCCCTTTAAGCCCTTTTTTTTCTTACTCTGGGCACACACAAAGTCGCACTACTACTAAGCATTTTTTTGTGCGACTTCTGTGGTTAAGCAAAAAGTTGAAAACAGCCTTACCTAAGCAATTTTCAGTTTTCACTTTGCAGTGGTCACGTATTTATGATGTGCGAAAGTCGCACATAGGCAAAAAAAAATAAAAAAAAATGAAAAGAAAGCAAGTCTGCTCCTGGTCTGACCTGGAGTACAAAACTCCCATGCGTGAGCAAATTTTAAAAGTCACAAAAAAGTCTCACAAAAGTCTCAGCTGCAACTTTTTTATTTTGCTTATGTGCTCCAAATTTATAAATTCCCTGTGATCGTACGATAATTATGAAGCACATAAGCAAAACTAGAGCAAAATTAAAATGCCTTCAGAACTTGCTTACCAAAGCAAACAATGATAAATGTCTCCGATCTCTTTGAGAAGATGGCCCTATTATCTAGCCCAGTTGTCTCCAAACTGTGGCCCTCCAGGTATTCTAAAACTACAATTCCTAGCTTGCTCATTAGTGTCTAGTGATGAGCCTCAGGGGCCATATTCGAATTTGTGATATTTCGCGAATGTATGGACGAATATTCGTCCTAGGTTCCCAAAATTTGCATATTCGCTATGTTTGTTCACTTTTTTTCCATGCGAAAATCTTAATGAAATTCGTATATTGCGCCTGCGCGATTATATCTTTCAACTAACTAACACTATACCCTATACTAGAAACTATCTGCTAAACTAACCTACCCTATCGTAAGCTAAAAGAAGGGAGGGATCAGTGTCCTCTGGAAGTGCTGATAGTCGCGAATATTTGCATATTTGCATATACAAAATATTTGCGCTCCACACAGACTCACACAATAAATAATATTGGAGCCTTCTTTGGACCACAAGCTGGAAGCAGGGAGGGATGATTTCTTTTTTTTTTTTTTACACAGTACACATCGTTGTTATGTGTACTGTGAAGAAAAAAATATATATATATATTCATCCTTACGAATATATAGCAATATATTCTAAATATTCGCGAAATCGCGAAGTGCCGATACTCGCGGTAAAAATTTGCATTTCGAATATTCGCACTCAACACTATTAGTGTCATGTCTTCCATTCGGAATGGACAGGAGTTCCTGCTCTCTTCATAGTTTCTGTGGCGCCCTATGCCTCCGGCTCAGGGATTATTCACAGTGCCAGGGGCCGAACATTTGTCCTAGAGAGTGTAAGAGCTACATGGCGATGCATGGCATCACCACCTACTTCCTTGCAAGGGTCTATTCAAAAGGCAGAATTCCGCTTGCGCAATCCGGCCTCAAATGAAAGTCCAATACACTTCTATGGGATTCCGCACTCCCGTAAGACACTTCAGAATTTTTGCTTCCGAAGTGTCAACGGGAGTGCGGAATCCCATAGAAGTGTATTGGGCTTTCATTCGAGGCAGAATTTTGCAAGCGGAATTCCGCTGGCAGAAATTCCGCTGTGTATTTTATTTTTAATTCTTTATTTATATTTCCATGCATAAACAAGAAGAGTCAGTACATCAATTTTCCATCATTCACAACAGAAAAAAAATAATCTGCCAAATTCTTTACTTTGCATTCTAAACAGCTACTAAACATGTACTGCTCTATGTCATACTGTGTCCTAATACTTAATCCTAGCTCCTAAACTAATTATCTTTCCCATTTTTGTGTAAACCCCGGTGTAACGCCGAGGGCTCCGGGTCCCTCTCCTCCCTTGGAGCGCTCGCGGCGTTCGGCTCCTGTTCGCAGCGCCCCGGTCAGACTCGCTGACCAGGAGCGCTGCTCTGATTCCCCCGGCGGGGATGTGATCCGCGGGACGTGCCTGCCCGCGGGTCGCATCCCATTCTGCTCCCCTGTCCCGTCCTCCGTCTGTTCAGTCCCGGCGCGCGGTCCCGCTCTTTAGGGCACACGGGCGCCGGGTCTCTCAGATTTAACCTCTTAAGGACCCATGACGTATGCATACGTCATGAGTCCCGGTCCTGCGATATAACGCGGGGTCACACGGTGACCCCGCATCATATCACGGCGGGCCCGGCGTCATAGTGAAGCCGGGACCCGCCTCTAATAGCGCGCGGCACTGATCGCTGTGCCGCGCGCTATTAACCCTTTAGCCGCGCGCTCAAAGCTGAGCCGTGCGGCTAAAAACGAAAGTAAAAGTGCCCGGCTAGCTCAGGGAGCTGTTCGGGATCGCCGCGGTATAATCGCGGCATCCCGAACAGCTGTAGCACAGGAGGAGGTCTTCTTACCTTCTCCTGTGCTGTCATTTTTGACAAAAAATGTACTGCGTAAAAACAGAAGCCCCCAAAACTTACAAAATAGCGTTTTTTCATCAATTTTGTCACACATTGATTTTTTTTCCCGTTTCACCGTAGATTTTTGGGTAAAATGACTAATGTCATTACAAAGTAGAATTAGTGACGCAAAAATTAAGCCATTATATATAATTTTAGGTGAAAATTTGTAAGAGTTATGATTTTTTTAAGTTAAGGAGGAAAAATTGAAAATGAAAAAACGGAAAAAGCCCGGGTCCTCAAGGGGTTAAAGGGCCAGTGCACCATTAGTTGATGTCTAGCCCAATCTGTTCCTAATCACTCACAAACACTTATAAACCCACTTCCCCTTCCTGTCCTCGCCGGATCTTGTTGCCTTGTGCCAGTGAAAGCGTTTTTGTGAGCCCATTGCCTGTGTATCCAGACCCTTGCTGTTGCCCCTGACTACAAACTGTTGCCACCTGGGTCGACCTTCTGCCTTGGGCCGAATTTTCCTACAATTTTAAAAACTCTGAATCCTCTTCTAAGTCTCCATTTTTTGTGGTGTACGGCCGTTACCCTCTTCCCCCCCTCCCCATGCCCACTTCTTCTGGAGTTCCTGCCGTGGATGAACTGACTCAAAATTTTTCCTCTATCTGGCGTGACACTCGAAAGTCTCTTCAAGTGGTGTCTTCCCGTATGAAGAGACACACCGACAAGAAGAGAAGGGTTCCTCCTGTTTTTTCCCCCAGTGACAAGGTATGGCTTTCTGCTAAGTACATACGATTCCGGGTACCCAGTTACAAGTTGGGCCCTCGATTTTTAGGCCCATTCAAAGTCGAAAAAACAAATTAACCCTGTCTCTTATCAACTTCATCTTCCCCCCTCTCTCCGTATCCCTAATTCTTTCCTTGTTTCTTTGCTCAAGCCTGTGGTTTTTAACTGTTTTTCTCCCAAGGTCACTGTTCCTGCTCCTGTCTCTGGCTCCTCTGATGTATTCTCTGTGAAGGAGATCCTCGCCTCTAAAGTTGTCCGAGGTAAAAGATTTTTTCTAATTGACTGGGAGAATTGTGGTCCTGAAGAAAGGTCCTGGGAGCCTGAGGCCAATTTTTTGGACAAGGAGCTTATCCACAAATTCCTTGGTTCCAAAAAGAGGGGGAAACCTAAAGGTTGGGGTACTGTAACGCCGAGCGCTCCGGGTCCCTCTCCTCCCCCGGAGCGCTCGCAGCATTTGGCTCCTGTTCGCAGCATCCCGGTGAGACTCGCTGACCAGGAGTGCTGCTCTGATTCCCCCGGCAGGGATGCGAACCGCGTGGCGGGACGTGCCTGCCCCCGGGTCGCATCCCGTTCTGTTCACCTGTCCCGTCCTCCGTCTGCTCAGTCCTGGCGCACGCGGTCCCGCTCTCTAGGGCGCGCGCACGCCGGGTCTCTCAGATCTAACCCCTTAAGGACCCGGGGTTTTTCCGTTTTTTGCATTTTCGTTTTTTCCTCCTTACCTTTAAAAAATCATAACTCTTTCAATCTTTCACCTAAAAATCCATGATGGCTAATTTTTTGCGCCACTAATTCTACTTTGTAATGACATCAGTCATTTTACCCAAAAATCTATGGCGAAACAGAAAAAAAATCAATGTGAGACAAAATTGGAAAAAAATGACATTTTGTAAGTTTTGTGGGCTTCCGTTTCTGCACAGTACATTTTTCGGTAAAAATGACACCTTCTTTTTATTCTGTAGGTCCATATGGTTAAAATGATACCCTACTTATATAGGTTTAATTTTGTCATACTTCTGGAAAAAATAGAAACTACATGCAGGAAAATTTATACGTTTAAAATTGTCATCTTCTGACCCCAATAACTTTTTTATTTTCCGCGTATGGGGTGGTATGAGGGCTCATTTTTTGTGCCGTGATCTGAAGTTTTTAGCGGTACAATTTTTGCATTGATAGGACTTATTGATCGCTTTTTATTCATTTTTTCATTATATAAAAAGTGACCAAAAATGCACTATTTTGGACTTTGGATTTTTTTTGCGCGCACGCCATTGACCGTGCGGCTTAATTAATGATATATTTTTTGAATTTGGACATTTCCACATGCAGCGATACCACATATGTTTATTTTTATTTACACTGGTTTTTATGGGAAAAGGGGGGTGATTCAAACTTTTAATAGGGGCAGGGTTAAATTATCTTTATTCACTTTTTTTTTTTCACTTTTTTTTGCAGTGTTATAGCTCCCTTAGGGACCTATAACACTGCACACACTGATCTTTATCATTGATCACTGGTTTCTCATAAGAAACCAGTGATCGATGATTCTGCTGCTTGTCTGCTCATGCCTGGATCTCAGGCACTGAGCAGTCATTCGGCGATTGGACAGTGAGAAGGCAGGTAGAGACCCTCCCGCAATCCTGTAAGCTGTTTGGGATGCCGCGGTTAAATTAACCGCGGCTATCCCGAACAGCTCCCTGAGCTAACCGGCATGGTTTCACTTTCATTTTAGACGCGGCGTTCAACTTTGAATGCCGCGTCTAAAGGGCTAATAGTGCGTGGCAGTGCGATTAATGCCGTGCGCTATTAGCCACGGGTCCCGGCCGTTGTTAGAGGACGGGCCCGAACCGCTATGACGCGGGGCCGCGCCGTGGCCCCGCATTATAGATCGGGAGCGGACTCAGGGCGTACAGGTACGCCCTGGGTCCTTAACAGGTTAAAGGGCCAGTGCACCATTAATTGGTGTCTGGCCCAATATGTTCCTAATCACTCCCAAACACTTAGAAACCCACTTCCCCTTCCTGTCCTCGACAGATCTTGTTGCCTTGTGCCAGTGAAAGCGTTTTTGTGAGCCCATTGCCTGTGTATCCAGACCCTTGCTGTTGCCCCTGACTACGAACCGTTGCCACCTGCCCTGACCTTCTGCTACGTCTGACCTTGCCTTGCCTTGTTCTTGTGTTCCGTGCCAGTCTCAGCTGCCAGAGGGGTTGAGTCACTACCGGGTGGAACAACCTGGGGGTTACCTGCCGCAGCAAGTCATCCCGCTTTGTGGTGGGCTCTGGTGAAAACCAGTAATCCCTTAGATTCCGTTCCCCTGGTACGGCCCACGCCATCTCCTCTCTGGCACAGAGGATCCACTACCCGTGTCCTCCCCGCATACCAGTCCAGATCCTGACACCGGGTAGATTCGGGTCTTTTGGTGCCTTCCATAACTTATATATACGAGAAAGGGCATGTTTAATCTGAACACCTGCCATACACAATTCCTCAAATCCAGTATTAAAGGGGTACTCTGGCGCTAAGACATCCTATCCCCTATACAAAGGATAGGGAATAAGATGCCTGATGCCTGATCATAGGGGTCCTGCCGCTGGGGACCCCAGTGATCTTGCACGCAGCACCCCGTTAGAATCAGTCCCCGGAGCATGTTCACTCCGGGTCTGATTACTGCCAATCACGGGGGCCGGAGCATTGTGACATCACGGCCCCACCCCCGTGTGGCGACACGCCCCCTCAATGCAAGCCTATGGGAGGGAGCGTGACGTTTGCTGTGAATCAATCGGTAACAAGAGATCCAGTACCCTTTCCTCACTGCAAATCAAATGAGTGTCCCCTATAGTTAGATGTTCTTTCAAACTCCCTAGCTCACTCCCTTTGCACCACGGCAGACATTTTAACGGTATTGTGGTTTCTGTCATTTCAACCCCCAACTGCTATGTAAATAGACCCTTAGGACAATAGGCAGCACAGAATAGCTACTCTGTAGAGTGTGAAAATACTCACCTACTTCTCAGTTCTTTCTTTGGCCAGTGTCAGACCAACAACTTCCTGTTCGGCCTCTAGTGACTATTTAGTTGTCCCTAAAGCCCTGCAGAGAAAAACCCTGCATTACTCTACTGTTCACCAAATAGTCACTAGAGGCTAAATGACACCTGTCCAGGTCTGCGATAGAAAGGAACAGGAAGCAGATGAGCATTTTCACTACTCATCTCCAGGGCTGAGCAGCAAGGCATACACCTGGTCACCTAATTATACCCTATGCCAATCACACAAAAAAAAATGTTTTTGTAAAATTCAGAACGGTTTGTGACGAATTGAATCACTGGTCACTAGACAGTCCACATGGGTATCATGTCATTATGCAAACTGAGCAGTGCCACAAGTATTATGGACTTGTAATACATGTTTACCATATTATGTTGTCTGATCTAAATTTATGTCACCCACACAAATTTTTACAGGTTTTTATGCTCATACTTTCCAAAAGTTTCTTCCATATTTTTTATACTTTTCAAACTAGGCCAGTTAATATGTTTCCCTCCAGACGCGCAGATTGCTGCTTTTATCAGTATTAATGGGCCCTGCTCCCAATCTTTAACAGTCTCCAATCTTCATACTATTGATCCTCATCATTTTTATTTTGACTGTTTTTCCAAGACATAAAAAATTATGATTGCAAATCTTGGCAGCCGGGATGTCTGCTCTTATTAAGCCAGATTTTGTGCTTTTATGGTTTTGCCTTTTCACCTTTCTTGTATGATTTGCAATTACCACCCTGACCTCCCTGGTTTACACTATTGTGGGGCATGTTTCTATAAAATACAACTCTAGGGGGGATGGTGAACCATAATATTTTAAAAAGTTATATTATTAAGCTAATTATTAATAAGCAGGGAAAATGAGTAGTGATGAGGGGGCCATATCCGAATTCCCGATATTTTGTGAATATATGGACGAATACTCGTCCTATGTTTGCATAATTTTCATGTTTGCTCTCTTTCTTTTTCCATGTGAAAATTCGAAATGAAATTCGCAAAGTGCGCATGCGCAATTATATTACCTAAAAGAAGGGATCAGTGTCCAGTCTGGAAGTGCCAATATTCGCATAAATATTCACATAAATTTGCATTAAAAAAATGAATATTCGTCATTACGAATATATATCACTATATTCTAAATATTCGTGAACTTTGCGCACAGCTACAGCACAGCACACGGCACATTTACGGCGCTGTGTTCCTTGATCACCGTGACATCAGACACGGTGATCGGAACGGAATGACTTCTGATATTTATCAGAAGCCATCCTGGCATATTGCACAGGGGGTCCTAATTGTCGTCGATTACCGTGATTTGACGGTAAATTATGACCAGCGAATCATGGCTTTTAAGGGCTGATGGGGTCTCTGGTGACCCAACAGCCTTGAAAATAGGGGTGATCGGGGTTGTCAGAGACAGTTCCAATCATCCTAAAGAATAGGAGCAAGGTGGCAGGGGTGCCACCTCCTATCCCCTGCGATTAGCTGGTCAGGAATGATCGGCCAATGTCAGTTGAGGAGGGGGGCGTTAAAGTTGAGATCCTCGCTCTGTCAGCCCCTGGAAGTCCGGGCAGAGCAGGGTAAAGACAGTTACCGGCGGCAGACAGCAGGGAGATGGCGGCAAACAGTGGGGACCGGGGGCAGAAGAATGCAGGCTTAGGCGGAGATAGAGGCAGCAGTGAAGATTTGGTAAGTGATCTTCACTGCTGCCTTGTAGTTTCACAACTACAACTCCCAGCATGCCCAGACAGCCAAAGGCTGGGACTTGTAGTTTTGCAACAACTGAAGGGCCAGATGTTGCAAAACTACAACTCTCAGCATGCCCTTCGGCTCTCCGTGCATGCTGGGAGTTGTAGTTTTGCAACAACTGGAGGCACACTGGTTTGTTTCCTAACTCAGTGTTTCCCAAAACGTGTGCCTCCAGCTGTTGCAAAACTACAACTATCAGCGTGCACTGAAAAACCATACATGCTGGGAGTTGTAGTTTTGCAACAGCAGGAGGTACACTGGTGCAGAAACATTGCGGTAGTCTGTTACCTAACTTAGTGTTTTCCAACCAGTGTGCATCCATCTGTTGCATAACTACAACTCCCAGCATGCACGGTCTGTCAGTTTCCGCCGCAGCTCAAACTCCCACCCGTGTGACTGTACCCTAAAAACGCTACACTACACAAAATAAAGAGTAAAACACTACATATACATACCCCTACACAGTTACATCCCCCCCCCCATTTAAAAATAAAAAAATGTCTCGTACGGTACTGTTTCCAAAACGGAGCCTCCAGCTGTTGCAAAATAACTCCCAGTATTGCCGGGCAGCCATTGACTGTCCAGGCATGCTGGGAGTTTTTCAACAGTTGGAGGCACCCTGTTTGGGGAACATTGCCGTATGGTATTTTGGCGGCAAGATCAACAAAATGATAAGATAAACAGCCCAATGCATTTCCCCTGCCTGGTATCAGGATCATCAGGGGAATAAACTTGGGTCAAAAAACATAAACATATAGAATGGAATAAATTAACACATCTAGAAGGCCATGAGAGTTCAAGGTGATAACAACTAATGGCACCAGTATAACCACAGATAAGATTAACAAAATCCTATGACAGAATGTATCGACATCTTTCCCCCTAGCTTTGCCGGGATCATCAGAGGAATATCCTGGGGTAAAAAAACAAGAACATTTGAGATGATGAGAGATCACCATGATAATAACCACGAACACCCAGTATAACCATAAATAAGATTAACTTAATCATATGACAAACAAAACATCCCAATGTGTTACCCCCTTGTGGTGGTGGGATCATCAGGAAACTAAATTGTGGTCGAAAAATAAGAACATGTGAAAGTCATGACACCAGATTAAAAAAATAAACACATAAATAGAAGGTAAAATGAAATCAAGGTGATAATAACCAAGAACACCCAGTATGACCATAAATAAGAGCAGCGTAATCATATAACAAACAGAACATCCCAACGCGTTTCCCCCTTGCAGTGCCGGGATCATCAGGGGACTACACAGGTTATGGTAGCAGATTAATAAAATAAGCACATATAGAAGGCCATGAGAGATCAAAAAAAAATCTCAACATCTTCCACCTGAGTAGTGCTGGGATCATCAGGGGACTAAACTGGGGTCAAAAAGTTGTGGAACCAGATTAAAGAAATAAACGCATATAGAAAGCCATGAAAGATCAAGGTAATAATAACCAATAACACTCATTATAACTACAAATAAGATCATGAACGTCTCAACATGTTTTCCCCTTCATGGTGACAGAAAGAACTCCACAACATGTTTCCCACATGCGGTGCCAGGATCATCAGGGGACTAATCTATTGATCCTAAATAGGACAGTGGTGCCCAAACTGTGGACCTCCAGATGTTGCAAAACTACAAATCCCACCATGCCCGGAAAGCCAATGGCTGTCCGGGCATGCTGGAAGTTGTAGTTTTGCAACATCTGGAGGTCCACAGTTTGGACACCACTGAAATAGGACATTTGAAAACAGGTTTTCTAAACCCCAACCCCTTTAATTCGAGCTCAGTCGATGCTGCATAATGGCCTTTTTTTTTTTTGTCCCTTTTACCGGTACAACCAGAACAGCCATATTAAAGTGAACCCACTTAGCTGAAAGCAAGGAAGAGACGCTTTAGTAAAGTGGATTCTTGCTTTAGGAATGAAAATTAGCCACTGGTTATAAGGATGAAACAAATGAAGCTGATTTAATGCAGCGCGCAGTGCCTTTATCCTAAGTTTGAGCAATTTTTCAAATCAGTGCCACAGGGCATGTAGAGACTTTTAGTTCCTGATGAAATTGCAAATGCGGAGGCACAATAAAACAGTTCAGTATTGTATCTGAAATGCTAAACAACCGCGCTATACATGACAATGTTTTGCTGAATTTAGTCATTGACCTTTAGAAGTGTTTTGTGTTAACCAATTTGACATTTTTGTTAAAAGAAACACATCTGCCACATTATATGAAAAAAAAAAAAATATCCGGGAAAGACAAGTGAGCTTATTTATCAACTCTAATGCTGCGAGAAAAAAGCCGAGGCTGCGTGCGTGCTATACGAAAGGAGTTAATTAGATTTGCTTCTTATGGGGGCGGGAATCTCGCGGTACTTTTTTCGGCCTTGACAGGTTTGGTGGTCGAGAGGGTCGAGGGATCGGATCTTGGATCCATCGGGATGTAGATAGGGGGGGGGAACACACCTCAGTTCCCCTGCACAAAGGTCTTCTTCTGCTTCTTCTCACAGCCACTAGAGGCCGTAAGCTCCTCTACCTACAGGATGTGCATAATGACATCATAGTGCGTGTACCAGAAAAAGTGACGTTACCTGTCTCTAGTGGCAACAGGCAGCGTCACTAGAGGTCAAAAGGCCCTGGAAACCTCCCAGCTAGGATGTGCTGGGAATCGGTGGTACACCATAGAGGTCCTAGTGTGTCCAGTTGTCATCCTGCCCACCAGACTGCCACGGCACACCTGGCGGGTGCTCACAGTACATTGGTTGGGAATTACTGCATTAGATGGTCGGCCATTCCCACCGAAATCAGTGGGTTTAGCTGGCATATTGTAATGTCTGTATTCTGTGTTTTTCTGTGCTGTTGTGCATTCACATCTGCTTTTCATGCTGGACCAGTTTTTGCATGTTGTGTGCTTTGGTCAGGAAAGTGTTAATTTTTATAGTGTTAATGTTTCCAGCTAATAGGCACCCGGGTGGGGTTATTTAGACTTCAGCGCTGCTGGTATTCCTTGCTGCTGATTGCACTGTGTTTCAGATAACACCTTAGTCTGTTCACATGTATCCTGAGTTCTGCCATTACTTCTTATCCTGTATTTGTGTGTCCAGATTTTAGCCTTGTTATGTTTGTACTTTGCTCTGGATTTTAGGGTCATGCTTTGTATATATTTTGTGTACCTTGTTTAGACCCGTGTTCAGATTGTATTCTGTTATCTGTCCTGTTTGGTTCTTGTTTGTGATTCCTGTTTAGTTCTTGGAGTTTGTTCAGACTAATCCGGTTCTCTGTACAGTGTCTGGCTTTAGTATTCCTGTTTAGAATCTTGACCCGTATTCCTCCATGTTATGGAGTTTGGCTTTTGGAGTTTCACTTCCATCACATGCAGGCTCTTTACCTCCAGCCCATCCCACTGGCTTGGAGGCAAGAAACTAATAACTTGCAGAGACCCCCTGAGGCCTTAGGCTCCCATCTCTCTTTTAAATCCCCAGAACAGCCAGCCGCCAAGGTTTAAACGCCTCCAACAAAGGAGTCCAGAACTGATCTGGTCCCCTCCATCCACCTTTTGAACCACCTTTCCTTACTACCGACTTCAAGGACCCCCTGCCACCTCTTCAGATTGCTGTGACATAAGAATGGAAACGCCTGCACAGCCAACCACCCCATTCCAGACTCCCCAGAGAAAACACTCCCTCAAGAAGAGAAAGCGACACAGAAAAGACAACCACAGGGGCATGAGAGTGGGAACTTAACCTAATTTTTAGTAGGACACTATGAAAAGACTGCCCCAACTGACCCCCACTGCCCTATATATGCCCCTCCTCACCCCTACTTTTTCACTCCTTCCCTTGCTGCTCTATAGCCCTCTTTCAACCCTAGTGGAAATAGGAAACAAAAAGAAAAAACACAAGGTGCCTAGTGCGTTATCCCAAGATATCAAAATTTAAAGGATGATTAGTATTGTGCTCACCTTGAGCGCAATGGATTTGCACATATCACCCCGGTGCAGGGGGTACAGATGAGTAGAGATATCCAAGGAGTGCTGCAAGGCCGTAGGGAGATGGAAGCCAATGCTGGGCTGTCCAGAATGCATACAATCAGATGAGTAGAAAAATCCCTCTTTAGGCGCTGCGTCTCCCAAAAGGATGTACTCGAGTCAGATGGTCGATTAAAAGATGTATTTTATTAACCAATGACGCGTTTCAGGTATTCACCCTTCCTCAGATTGGAATACCAATCTGAGGAAGGGTGAATACCCGAAACACATCATTGGTTAATAAAGTACATCTTTTAATCGACCATCTGACTCGAGTACATCCTTTTGGGAGAACCAGCGCCTAAAGAGGGATTTTTCTACTCATCTGATTGTACTCTTCAATCCTGACCAATTACCTCCCTCCAACCACTCATTCACCCACTCCACCCACTTCTGCCTCCTCCATGAACCCTAGTCCTCACTCTCTTTAAACTTCTATCAACCCCTTAGTTTCCAGTTCTATCAAACCCTGTGACAAAGGCCTCCCCTTATCTCCACCCCAACTCTCCTGTCAGTTCTCTTGCCAAAGCTTCTGAAGAGCACCTCATTTCCCAGCAGACTATTACATAATCAGTGAGGTTGCAGCACCTGCTAATCATTTCCTGTCTGCTCCTCTGTATGTGGCATTCTAAAACACAAGGCAGCAGGATGTAACCAGACCGCATTCTTCCTAAATGTCCTAGAAATATGTCTATGTGTATATAACAGGCAGATGGTGATGTAGCCGTAGGGGGCTGATCAGAGGTGATGATATCACTCAGGGGGCATGCCTAGAGCCGGGATCCTCTGACAATGAGAGGACTACACAATACACTGACAATGAGAGGACTACACAACTTTCTGTTAGGGGTAAATCATGCAAAATATGTAAAATTTCTGAAAACACTATATCAGTAAGTTAAATGTCTCGCAAATGACTGCTGAAATGGTATTAACCAATGAACATGGACCCCCCGCCCAACCCTCAACCCTCATAGCATGCACATACTGTATAAGCGGCTAATACACTAAGCAGATTTCACAAGTTCCACTCTGCTGAAAACCTTGCAGGGGAAAATCTCGTTTTTTTTCCTCTCTGCACACAGTATTCCAGGTAGTGTTGCAAAACCACTTAAATCATGGTAAATTACACACCACATGCTGGTGGCTGGGTCATGGGAAATTATGAAGCTACGTGACGTCTCATTTGTTGTGCTGAAAACAAATGTAAATAAATTACTGGCTGAATCTCATTTACATCGAGAAAATTCACCCGGCTGCATGACAAGACTGCAAATTCTACGCATTTATTTTTATTTTTTTATTGGAACTTTACTGGAAAAAAAGTGTCCCTGATTAGGAAGGAAAGTGGAGGGAGACCGGGGGTCAGCACCATTACCAGGAAATGTTCTGGAAATGCGCCAGATGTTTGTTCCATACGTCTGTTAGGTCCTATAGCAGGGGTCTCCAAACTGTGGACCTCTAGATGTTGCAAAACTACAACTTCCAGCATGCTGTGTCCCCTTTGGCTGAATGGATCAGTGGATGAGCCTGCGCGCTGCTACTCCATGCAAACTCAATGGTACTCTGAGGTACATGGTCGACCACTGCTAGGTTCAACCGGGTGGTCACAGTACCAGCTGCCTTTATGATTGCTGGGGGTCCAAGCATACGGGATCCCATCGATCAGACACATTTTGTATATAGTAAATAGGTAATGATAATGTGATAATATGGTCTAAAAGATTATTCTTCCAATTAAACTAATCACCTTTCACCAAAATAGATGAGGTTTGTGTTCATCGGGAGTCCTACCATTGGGACCCTTCAGAATTTCAAGAACAGAGGGTCCTTTGTTTTCAGCTGTAGACTCGTGAGAGGCAATAATGAGTGTACACCTCCGTTCCATTAATTGTGCAAAATGTAGGGAAACCTTAGTAAATACCTACAATTGTAGGGAATTTAAACTCAAAAAGAAAACTCCACTCCACTCTTAGTAAATCATGGCCATTGACTTAAAGGGAAAGCCACTTTAAAAAAGTGGTTTGAGATCTGCTTAACTTACCTTTTTCCCCAAAAAAATTCTTGTGGAGCATGAAAAGTCTCTACATGTTTTCATGATGCTCTCCTCAAGAGAAACATTACCCCCTTGTTACGCCGAGCGCTCCTGGTCCCTGCTCCTCCCCGGAGCGCTCGCGGCGTTCTCCTCTCTGCAGCGCCCCGGTCAGACCCGCTGACCGGGAGCGCTGCACTGACATTCGTGATGGGGATGCGATTCGGATAGCGAGACGCGCCCGCTTGCGAATCGCATCCCAAGCCACTTACCCGTCCCGGTCCCCGGCTGTCATGTTCTGGCCCACGCGGCTCCGCTCTCTAGGGCGCGCGCGCGCCAGCTCTCTAAGATTTAAAGGGCCAGTGCACCAGTGATTGATGCCTGCTCCCTGTGTATATTACCTCACTTCCCCTGCACTTCCTTGCCGGATCTTGTTGCCTTGTGCCAGAGAAAGCGTTTAGTGTTGTCAAAAGCCTGTGTCCCAGATCTCCTGCTATCCTCATTGACTACGAACCTTGCCGCCTGCCCCGACCTTCTGCTACGTCTGACCTTGCCTCTGCCTAGTCCTTCTGTCCCACGCCTTCTCAGCAGTCAGCGAGGTTGAGCCGTTGCCGGTGGATACGACCTGGTTGCTACCGCCGCAGCAAGACCATCCCGCTTTGCGGCGGGCTCTGGTGAAAACCAGTAGCAACCCTAGAACCGGTCCACCGACACGGTCCACGCCAGTCCCTCGCTGACACAGAGGATCCACATCCAGCTAGCTGAATCCTAACACCCCTTTTGTCCCACCACAATGCCTCTTAATAGCCGGCCAGCCAGCACCCTGCCCTATACTGAGATTTCTGGCTTAGCATACATTCCCAGTCAGTTTTCAAGACTTTCGTTTCTAGAGGATAATTAATAGAGATAGGCGAATCGAAGCTGACGAAGTCGAATTCGTTCCGAATTTCATGAAAAATTTGATTCTGAAGGAATCAGAATTTCCTTGCGCTGCGTGGTAATGAATCACTTCATTCACTACATTTTGTGCGGGCCGGGGCAATGAAGATGCTAAAATGGCTGCTACACGTGTGAGTACATGGGGCAAGGAAGTCTGGGAATGTGGGTAGGCGGGATCACCCTGAATCACATGGCGGCATGCAGCCTATCAGCAGCCAGCCAGCCCTGTGATGTCACAGCCCTATATTTCGGCAGCCATTGCAGAAGACAGGCATTTCCCGGACATTTTCCCGAGAGAGCAGCAGAGACTGTGTGTGCGCACTAATCACCGTTACTGACAATACAGATCTTTACAGCGGTGAATCCATTCACCTCAAGCCCGCATTCATTCTGGCTAGAGAGAGAGCAGACACTGTATGGTCACTAATCAGTGTTACTGACAATACAGATCAGCACAGGGGAAATCCATTGACCCCTGCAGGCAGGCAGGTAGAGTTTAGAAGTCGTTTCATAGTCTGCCAATTGAGATCATCACAGGAAGCACTCCCCATTCAAAGACTGTGTGGTGGCCCAGTACACGAGTTGCACCCCTGTACCCTTACTGCCCAGTCAGGCAGACTCCATTCAGTGACCCCTGGGCCCTCTTTTGTCTGTACTCCCTAAAAATTTAATAAGCCTTCATGTTATCTATTGTAATGTATATAACTTGTCATATACCTTTAAGTAATGTTGCTAAGTGTTGTAACCAAGGAAGGTCCAGTGATCATGTGACCTACCGGGTGACCTATGGGACCCCTCCAGAGTCTCCCCCATTTAGACCCTGGGAGGAGCTAGCTAGTTAGTTCTTCCTCTGCTGAGGAACAGTGAGGTCCAGTCCTGAGAGAGTGTGTGGTGTCCTACCACGTAGCCACGCATCCAAAAGTCCACTACCCCACAGGTGAACGTCAAAACATGGTAAGCTACAAACGGGGTGCAGTCAGTCTAGTCAGTCCCAGTCAAGTCAGTAAAGATTAATCTGTGTCAAGTCAGCGTGGCCCTGCATGAAATTGTCCCAGTCCACTACAAGTCCCAACGAGCCCTAAGGTCTCTGAAGTCACAGGTCACCTCCGTGGGCCTAGCTAAACTGTATAGACTGTTATACCTGTCTACCTCAGTAAAGCTGCCGTTCCATAACTTGGCGTTGGAGTGATTTTTTGTCCCCGTGCCTAGCCCAGGATCCAGCGGTATACCTTCAGGTGATGAAGAGGTTAAACCATGCCCTGGTGTCACAAACGAAAGGGGTTAATGCCATCTGCCCCTAGGGTAATTCCATCTGCAATCATCACACCCTCACCACAACTGCAAGCAACCATAATGCAGGCAGGGACAGTTCAGAGAGCGAGAGAGAGAGAGAAAGAGAGAATGTTTTTTTCTGTTGCAACAGTACTGGGGTGTATACGCACTCCGCTGTCGTACGTATTTTCTGTTTCAAGCGTATAGTGGCCTGATAGTGTAAAAGCAGGATATACATATACACACATTGGGGTTTATTTACTAACGTGATCCCGACTCTTTTTTTCTCTGGTTTTTCACCCACATTGTTTCGCACGTTCCATGTGACCAAAAAAAATTAAACCCTCCATTTTACAAGGAAAACCCGGGAAAGGGGGCGTGGTCACCAGAGAAAGTGGGCACGGTCCCGACAAAAGGGGCATGTCCCCATCAGTTTTGAAAAATCCCAACATATTTACTAAGGTTTCCACAGAAAATGTGAGGCATTTGAGCTGGGAAAAACCCGACAGATCAGAACATGTGTAAAAAAAAAGACAAAACGTAGGGAAAAGTGCAAAATGTAGGGAAACCTTAGTAAAAATCTTGGGAAAATACCTGTTGGAAATCAAAACCCACAAAAAAAACTACACTCCACTCTTAGTAAATAATCCCCATTGAGTGCTCTGCAAGTTTCTGTTGCAGCAGTTTCTTGTGCCGCTCTGCAGCAGTGATTCTAAGAGCGATGCCTGTAATCTGCATGTCATTCTGAATAACAGTATTATCTCACTAACACAGTACGCTCCCTATTCGTGTTACGGCAAGGCAAAGTGTTCTACACCCCTATTGAGGCTCAATGTAGCCCGGAAATAGCTGTTTTTAATAGCGATTCACCGCAAATAAATTCGGATCAAACCAAATTTTGGGGGAAAATTCGGCAAATCGGCTGAATGGAATTTTTTAAAAATTTGTCCATCTCTAATAATCATCATTGGGGGAATTTTTTATTTTATTTTTTTTTTATTTTTTTTTTATTGAAGATCACCTTGCTCATGAATGCCTCACATGATGCCAAAGGGATTGGAGGACACCAGTTCTCCCACTAGGTCCCGGGATTGGGATACCTCCATAGTAGACAATTAGGAAATATATCCACAATACCCATATATCCATGTGCCATAAATATATAAGATGTGGGGGGAAGCATTAAATAAATGTGACAATATAATAAAAGCCATTATGTGTTCATGCCGGTTACTATTTCCTGATATGACATTTGTATTTTTTTTTAGTTTACTTGTCCACTTTGAAGCAGGGATGTGAAATAATGGGGCACATAGATACATGGTAAAAAATGTATATAAATGGAATTCATAGAAAATCATGTTATAAAAAAAAAAGTGTTCGCTATTAGGAAGGGAGGCCGCCTTTAATGAGAATCCACGAGGCTGGGTGGGGCTGAGGCTATCACTCTTACTGCCTGAAGAAAGTACAGCAAATGTAAATGAGGTGTCGCGTGCAGGACGGATTGCAGTCTACCAAATAAATAAATTAATAAATAAAAGGCTATATTTAACTCAGTTGATAAAGTGGGGGCTCAAGGAAAATGCCGCACTGAGCACCGCACTGTCCATTAGTCAAAGGGCCAAGAACTGAACATTGAATTTTTCCAATTTTGCAACTCAAGCTTTTGGCTTAAATTGTACATAGAGAAGTAAAAAACGTGTGACAGACTGCAGTACTAGGAACTCTTTGGGTCTATTCAAATTTGCCTCAATTTAAAGGGGTACTCCGGGGAAAAACTTTTTTATTTTTCATTTTTAAATCAACTGGTGCCATAAAGTTAAACAGATTTGTAGATTACTTCTATTTGAAAATCTTAATCCTTCCAGTACTTATCAGCTGCTGTATACTACAGAGGACGTTGTGTAGTTCTCTCCAGTCTGACCACAGTGCTCTCTGCTGACACCTTTGTCCATGTCAGGAACTGTCCAGAGCAGGAGAGGTTTGCTATGGGGATTTGCTCCTGCTCTGGACAGTTCTTCATATGGACAGAGGTGTCAGCAGAGAGCACTGTGGTCAGAGAAAAAAAAAATCAAAAAGAAAAGAACTTCCTTTGTAGCATACAGCAGCTGATAAGTACTGGAAGTATTAAGTATTTTTAATAGACGTAATTTACAAATCTGTTTAACTTTATGGCACCGTTTGATATGAAAAAAAAAATTGTTTTCCACTGGAGTACCCCATTAAAGCCCACAGACTTCTGTGGGATTCCGCACTCCCATTCACACTTCTGAAATTCCGCAAGCGGAATTTCAGAAGTGGGAATGGCAGTGCGGAATCCCATAGAAGTCTATGGGCTTTAATTTGAGGCGGAAATTCCGCCGTGTGTGTAGACCCTTATAGAATTAGGCTAAGAGAAACACGTCTTCTAAAAACAGTGCCACACCTGTCCACAGGTTGTGTGTGGTATTGCAGCTGATCTCTGTTGGCTTCAATGGAGGTGAATTGCAATACCGAACACAACTGGTGGATAAGAATTGTTTATCTGGAAAAAAAAGGCAGCATAAATGTCACATATCAACTTCGAAAATCACTTCTGATGCAAATTTTAACTCTGTAGGTCACAGTTTTATCCACATGCAATGGGATCAATCCATTCCCTGGATACCAATGCAAATTACGCATGCAATGTCTAGTTCTTCTGGATTTCTGAATGGATTCTGCACCAAAAATCTTGTTAAAGCCATTGTGTGACAACAGAGGTCCTCAAGGGCGGTTACAACATTCCTCAAGGGCGGTCACAACATTCCTCAAGGGCAGTCACAACATTCTGATTCACGAACTTCTGGTAAAATGGGGGCATCTCCACATCTTCCCACTAGTCTTTGACAGGTGGTTCTTCGCCAGGGGACATCCGAGACAGTACATCGGCGTTGACGTTTGACTTGCCGCTCCTGTACTTGATGGTGAAACTGTAATTGGCCAATCTTGAGGCCCAACGCTGCTTGATGGCAGTATTCAGTATTCAGATGGGCAGTATTCAGTATTCAGATGGGCCAGCGAATGGCGTGGCAGCCAAGTAGTCTTTAAACTTTTTAGTCACGGCCCATATGAGGACGAGAAGTTCCAGCTTGAAGGAACTGTAGTTTGCATCTTTTTTTCTGCTCCCCACAGGTTACGACTGGCATAGGCTATTACACACTCTTGCCCTTCTTGCAAGTGGGACAGGAAAGCTCCCAGACCTTTAAAATCTGGAATCAGTATATAGCCGGAATGGCTGACTGTAGTCTGCATACGCCAAGATGGGTGATTCTGTCAGCAGATGTTTAAGAGCTCAGAACGCTGTCTCTTGCTTTTCGGCCCATTCAATAGGTAGTCTTCCTCTGTAGTTCTCCTTCGCCACACCCCACATGAGAGCTGTGAGGGGTTCTGCAATCTGGGCGAAGTGGGGAATGAAGCGACGGTAGTAGCTGGCAAATCCCAGGAAGCTTCTGACATTCTTTAACGTGCATGGGGTAGGCTCTTGACAATCTCCACATTTTCAGGATTGGGCTGGACTCCCTCGTCGTTGACACTATGACCTAGGTAGTGTACCTGGGGCTTAAGCAAATGACACTTTGATGGCTTAATCTTTAACCTATGTTTGATCAGGACTTGGAAGACATCTGACAGATGACTAAGGTGCTCTTGGTAGGACTTGGAATACACGATGACATCGTCCAGGTACAATAGAACACTTTGAAAATTCAGATGGCCCAAGCACCATTCCATCAGATGCTGGAAGGTGGCAGGGGCATTACATAGCCCAAATGACATACTTTTAAACTCGAACAGTCCCATGAGTGTCACAAAGGCAGTCTTCTCTCGGTCTTCCATGGCCATAGGCTAAGCCTACTGCCCTTGACAAAGCCAGTACCCTGGCAAAACGTTGGGGAGGCTGTGAATATTTTAGACAGGGAATCTCGGCGGCAGCTTGTAATACTAACAATGTATTAATGAATAGTTGTTACGCCTAGCGCTCCGGGTCCCCGCTCCTCCCCGGAGCGCTCACGGCGTCTTTCTCCCTGCAGCTCCCCGGTCAGTCCCGCTGACCGGGAGCGCTGCACTGTCATGGCCGTCGGGGATGCGATTCGCACAGCGGGACGCGCCCGCTCGCGAATCGCATCCCAGGTCACTTACCCGTCCCGGTCCCCTGCTGTCATGTGCTGGCGCGCGCGGCTCCGCTCTCTAGGGCGCGCGCGCGCCAGCTCTTTGAGACTTAAAGGGCCAGTGCACCAATGATTGGTGCCTGGCCCAATTAGCTTAATTGGCTTCCATCTGCTCCCTGACTATATCTGACCTCCTCCCATGCACTCCCTTGCCGGATCTTGTTGCCTTGTGCCAGTGAAAGCGTTTAGTGTGTCCAAAACCTGTGTACCTGAACTTCTGCTACCCATCCTGACTACGAACCTTGCCGCCTGCCCCCGACCTTCTGCTACGTCTGACCTTGTGTCACGATGCCGGCTGGCAGGAGGTGGATCCTCTGTGCCAGAGAGGGATAGCGAGGACCGTGCTAGTGGACCGGTTCTAAGACACTACTGGTTTTCACCAGAGCCCGCCGCAAAGCGGGATGGTCTTGCTGCGGCGGTAGTGACCAGGTCGTATCCACTAGCAACGGCTCACCTCTCTGGCTGCTGAAGATAGGCGAGGTACAAGGGAGTAGGCAGAAGCAAAGTCGGACGTAGCAGAAGGTCGGGGGCAGGCGGCAAGGTTCGTAGTCAGGGGAGATAGCAGAAGTTCTGGTACACAGGCTTTAAACACACAAAACGCTTTCACTAGGCACAAGGGCAACAAGATCCGGCAAGGAAGTGCATGGGAGGAGGATAGATATAGTCAGGGACCAGGTGGAAGCCAATTAAGCTAATTGGGCCAGGCACCAATCATTGGTGCACTGGCCCTTTAAGTCTCAGGGAGCTGGCGCGCGCGCGCCCTAGAGAGCGGAGCCGCACGCGCCAGCACATGACAGCAGGGGACGGGAACGGGTAAGTGACCTGGGATGCGATTCGCGAGCGGGCGCGTCCCGCTGTGAGAATCGCATCCCCAACGGCCATGACAGAGCAGCGCTCCCGGTCAGCGGGACTGACCGGGGAGCTGCAGGGAGAAAGACGCCGTGAGCGCTCCGGGGAGGAGCGGGGACCCGGAGCGCTAGGCGTAACACCTTGCCTCTGCCTAGTCCTTCTGTCCCACGCCTTCTCAGCAGTCAGCGAGGTAGAGCCGTTGCTAGTGGATACGACCTGGTTGCTACTGCCGCAGCAAGACCATCCCGCTTTGCGGCGGGCTCTGGTGAAAACCAGTAGCCTCTTAGAACCGGTCCACTAGCACGGTCCACGCCAATCCCTCGCTGACACAGAGGATCCACTACCTGGAAGCCGAATCGTGACAGTAGATCCGGCCATGGATCCCGCTGAGGCGCCGCTGCCAAGTCTCGCTGATCTTCCCACGGTGGTCGCTCAGCAATCGCAGCAGATTGCCCAACAAGGACAGCAGCTGTCGCAGTTGACCGCCATGTTACAGCAACTTCTGCCTCTGCTACAGCAGCAACCATCTCCTCCGCCAGCTCCTGCACCTCCTCCGCAGCGAGTGGCCGCTCCTAACCTCCGCTTGTCCCTGCCGGACAAATTTGATGGGGACTCTAAACTCTGCCGTGGATTTTTGTCTCAGTGTTCCCTGCATATGGAGATGTTGTCGGACTTGTTTCCTTCAGAACGGTCTAAGGTGGCGTTCGTAGTAAGCCTTCTTTCAGGAAAGGCCTTGTCTTGGGCCACACCGCTCTGGGACCGCAATGATCCTGCCACAGCCACAGTCCAGGCCTTCTTCGCTGAACTCCGGAGTGTCTTCGAGGAGCCAGCCCGAGCTTCTTCTGCCGAGACTGCCCTGTTGAACCTGGTCCAGGGTAATTCTTCCGTTGGCGAGTACGCCATACAATTCCGTACTTTTGCTTCTGAACTATCCTGGAATAATGAGGCTCTCTGCGCGACCTTTAAAAAAGGCCTATCCAGTCGCATCAAGGATGTGCTGGCCGCACGAGAGATTCCTGCCAACCTCCAAGAACTCATCCATTTGGCTACCCGCATTGACATGCGTTTTTCTGAGCGACACCAAGAGCTCCGTCAGGAAAAAGACTTAGATCTCTGGGCACCTCTCCCACAGCATCCTTTGCAGTCTTCGCCTGGGCCTCCCGCCGAGGAGGCCATGCAAGTGGATCGGTCTCGCCTGACCCAGGTAGAGAGGAATCGCCGTAGAGAAGAAAATCTCTGTCTTTACTGTGCCAGTACCGAGCATTTCTTGGTGGATTGCCCTATCCGTCCTCCACGCCTGGGAAACGCACGCACGCACCCAGCTCACGTGGGTGTGGCGTCTCTTGGTTCCAAGTTTGCTCCTCCACGTCTCACGGTACCCGTGCGGATTTCTTCTTCAGCCAACTCCTCCCTCTCAGCCGTGGCCTGCTTGGACTCCGGTGCCTCTGGAAATTTTATTTTGGAGTCGTTTGTTAATAAATTCAGCATCCCGGTGACCCGTCTCGTCAAGCCGCTCTACATTTCCGCGGTCAACGGAGCCAGATTGGACTGCACCGTGCGTTACCGCACAGAGCCCCTCCTCATGTCTATTGGACCCCACCTTGAGAGGATTGAGTTCTTCATTCTCCCCAACTGTACCTCTGAGGTCCTCCTCGGTCTGCCTTGGCTCCGGCTTCATTCCCCCACCATTGATTGGACCACCGGGGAGATCAGGAACTGGGACTCTGCCTGCCACAGGAAGTGCCTCTCCCCCCCTCCCAGTCCCGTCAGGCAAGCCTCTGTGCCTCCCCATGGCCCCCGTCCTGGTGTCTCCCTGCCCCGTGCCAAGCTTCACCCTCTGCCCCCCCTCCCCATTCCTACTCCTGCTGTACTGCCTGCCGTTGAGGGAACCATCCATTCTGTCCCGGTGTCCTCATCCCAGGGGAGGCAGTCACCGGACAAAAAAAAGGGGAGACCTAAGGGGGGGGGGTACTGTTACGCCTAGCGCTCCGGGTCCCCGCTCCTCCCCGGAGCGCTCACGGCGTCTTTCTCCCTGCAGCTCCCCGGTCAGTCCCGCTGACCGGGAGCGCTGCACTGTCATGGCCGTCGGGGATGCGATTCGCACAGCGGGACGCGCCCGCTCGCGAATCGCATCCCAGGTCACTTACCCGTCCCGGTCCCCTGCTGTCATGTGCTGGCGCGCGCGGCTCCGCTCTCTAGGGCGCGCGCGCGCCAGCTCTCTGAGACTTAAAGGGCCAGTGCACCAATGATTGGTGCCTGGCCCAATTAGCTTAATTGGCTTCCATCTGCTCCCTGACTATATCTGACCTCCTCCCATGCACTCCCTTGCCGGATCTTGTTGCCTTGTGCCAGTGAAAGCGTTTAGTGTGTCCAAAACCTGTGTACCTGAACTTCTGCTACCCATCCTGACTACGAACCTTGCCGCCTGCCCCCGACCTTCTGCTACGTCTGACCTTGCCTCTGCCTAGTCCTTCTGTCCCACGCCTTCTCAGCAGTCAGCGAGGTAGAGCCGTTGCTAGTGGATACGACCTGGTTGCTACTGCCGCAGCAAGACCATCCCGCTTTGCGGCGGGCTCTGGTGAAAACCAGTAGCCTCTTAGAACCGGTCCACTAGCACGGTCCACGCCAATCCCTCGCTGACACAGAGGATCCACTACCTGGAAGCCGAATCGTGACAATAGTGTTGGGCGCGAATATTTGCATCTTTGCATCATCATATTTTTATCGCGAATGTTGCGAATATATTCGCTATATATTTGACATTGCTCAACACTAGGGGAGCTTAATAGTGTGTGCAAGAGCCTCACCTATGGGTATATTGGAGCGTGTGTGAGACCCCCAATTAAAGTTTATTGGGTGTGAGAGACCCATTATTAATGCAAGTGTATGCGAGTGTTAGCAAGTAAAATATAAGGAATACATGACATCCTTTATAGTGCTTGCATCCTTTATGGTGCTCCTACATATTATATTGTAGTGCTACTAGAGCACACTATATAGAGGTGTGAGAAACACCTATATGTATAGGCTAATACATAAGGACATTAGAGCCTGCAACAAATAGTGACGCCGTAATACTTGACTAGCCAGCTAATAAGAAGAGTTCTCTGATAATTAAAACAAAAACAAAAAAAAATTTTCATTATCATTATCTTTATACATTTATATTTTAATGTATAATAATAAAGTTTGTTTTTAGTGAGACCCTAGTGCAGGGTTTTAGTCCCCGAGGGGGGGGGGGGGGAGGAGTCCCCCAAAGGGTGTTGGTATGAGTTATTGATTGCCCTGGGACTCACAAAGGATTAGTGAGTTTTGATTTTAATGTCCTGCTTAACACTTTGTAGGTCAGAGGCTGTGGTGACTGGCAAAGCAGATGATACTGGGGCAGGGCCCGGTGATGGTGGTGGTATGGGCCTAGCTACCGCCCCCTAGTGGCTCTTGGACAAGGGTACAAACTTCCTCTAACTCAGTCTTGAACAGCCAGTCTCTTAAAAGCGGGGAAGGACAAAGTAGGATTTTGGACTGCTAACATTCTCAACTGGGCTTTGTCCCACTTATTATGAGCCATCGATAAATCTGTCCATTAACACCTTGTTGCCCTGCTCGGGAGTTATACCATCTATTTTTTGGACAGTCTCTAGGGCATTCTGTAGGGCTACGGCATAAGCTCTTAAAGTCTCACCTGGCTTCTGTCACCTTTCATTCAGGTGGAGACACACCTCTTACGGAGAATGTGACTCAAATACCTGGTACTGGCCTTCAAAGATCTGCTCTACAGTTGCCTTCTTGGAGGCTGGCCAGTTGCGGACTTCCTCTAGTGCTGACCCCTGTAGTTGTCCTGTGAGCAATTGCACCTGTTGATTGGGAGGGAAAGACTAAAAGACAAACACACTCTGGATCCTTTAATTGAAATCCCTCAGGGTGAAGAGGTCTCCATTTTAGGTCGGGAGAACAGGGTTCCCGATGAATACCCATGCTGACACTGGAACACCCAGGTTGTTGATATGGACTGCAGGCAGGATGCGCAGCATTCTGTCCTCTGGGGCAGCAAATCATCCCGGTGCTGAAGATAAAGGGGCACCATCGCCTGGTTGATCTGGAGAGCTGGGTGCTGACATCTTGTTGACTTTTTTTGACTGTGCTGTCACTTTAAGAAGAATTGAGTGCGCTGTCACTTTAAAAAGAATTGAGTGCGTTGTCACTTTAAGGGCGCTGTTGCTTTAAGATGCTGGTTGAGGTGCTGCAGCGGCTTAGTCTTTGCTGGTGGAAGCACTCTGAGGGGCGCTCCCTGTCTATTTTGCAGGTACCCGGTAATACTGTTGGGCACTAGGGGGTTAACGTGGCTAGAACATGCACCGGAGACTGGATACTGATGCCCGGAGGTACTTGCAGAGCCTGCGCTGCAGCGGGTGATGGGAAATAGACAGTAGAGCCAGACGCAGCCGGAAACCTCCAATATCGATGCGTCCAGGGAACTTCCTGTTTCGGTCCGGCCAGTACAGTCTTCCCCTATGCAACACAGGGCGGATCTTTGGTTCCTCCTAGCAACACTGAAGAGGCGTCACTGCTGGGGACTGGCGGGGCGGAGCTGCAAAACACCGGACCAATTTAACACTTTCAGGTAGCGACGCTTTACACTCCACAGCAGCAAACAACAATCTTTCCTTCACCTCCCCCTTTATTTCACAAGTGCCACGAGTAAAACACTTTTCAATGACAAAGTCCCGTTCACTTTCATGTGCAAACTTCTGTCGTACCGGCATGCGATTTTTGCAAATGGTATTTGTGGCATATGGCGCACACCCGTATCCTGTTTGTGACGCCAAAAGTTGTGGTGTCAACGGGGTGCAATGCAAGGTACATGTTATAACCCAAGGAGCAGATGTTATTAACCCATTCTTGTCGTGACACCAGGGCATTGTTTAGTCTAACCACCCAAAGGTAATACCGCTGGTTCTGGGCTAAGCATGGGGGCAATGAAGAAACCAACACCAAGTTACGGACAAACTGTAGTTTTACTGAGGGTAGACAGGTGACACAGTCTTTACAGTACAGCCAGAATCCCAAGGAAGTGACCAGTGACACAGGGGGTCCTTGCAGACTTGCTGGGACTTGCAGTAGGTAGAGACACTTAAGTGCAAGCCACGGTGACTGGACAATTGACTTGACTGATGACTGACTTGTGACTGACAAGACGATAAATTTAGCTTACTTGAGCTGACTTGTGGCTGCAGACTTAAGGCTTGAGGCCTCCAATGCTCTGGACACTCTGAGACATCTTGACTGCACTGGACCTCAGGAACAAGAGAGAGATTGCAGCCCCTCTCTTGGTTATATAATAGGCCTGTGCAAGGAGCCCATAGGTCATTTGAGGGGGGGGGGGGGGGGGGGGGAATCACTAGTGCCTCCTGGGTAACAATCACATGGTATAACTTTAATCACATGGTACAAACTATTAAAGGTACAATACACTTTATAAGGAATAACATTTTTACAATTGGGGTAACACTGCAGGGGGCCCTGAAGAGATAAAGGGACTCTGCCTGACAGGGCAGGAGAAGAATACGGGAAAAAACCATCCCGTACTGGGTCACCACAGATAGATAGAAATGAGATAGATATGAGATAGATAGATAGATAGATAAACCACAAATAGGCAACAGCATCTCCAGTATGGTGAATACAATTTATGTGTCTTTATTTACACAATGTGACGTGACGTTTCGGCTTGCTCCCCAAGCCATTTTCAAGCAACAAATGAGTGGACAAAGTGCATATGTATTGCCATGCAGGACCAATAAAATCATTTAGATAGATAGATATGACATAGATGGCTAGACATGAGATACAACCAAAGAATAAGTTGGCCAGCACTATTTATTCCAAACTATTGTAAAGACCTGGCTTACAGGTGCAGGCTGCTGGGCTAAATATATAGCAACAGGAGAATACAGCAGCACACTGCTAGCACAAAGATATAGATAAAACATGAGTATATAGATAGAACATGAAAAGCTATACAGCTGTAGTGCAATAAATGAAAATATGAAATTATGAGGTACTTAGCTTGCAAATTTGGCGGCCAAATAGCGTGGACCGTCCCACCACGGTAAGGTGACCTCATTCTGGGACGGACCCTACACTATGAATATGCCTCTGTGTGAACAGTACAGCAGGCATTGCAAGGTCTGAAACATCCAAGGCACCTTATATACACCTAATAGAGGTGGGTGGGGTGCAAGAGCCAACATGGAGGTAGCCACTCCCCCGTATGTGTAATACAACCAAAGAATAAGTTGGCCAGCACTATTGATTCCAAACAATAGTTTGGAATCAATAGTGCTGGCCAACTTATTCTTTGGTTGTATTACACATATGGGGGAGTGGCTACCTCCATGTTGGCTCTTGCACCCAGGGGCGTACCTAGAGCATTTGGCACCCGGGGCGGACCCTTTCTTTGGCACCCCCCCCCCCCCACACACACACACAGGTACCCCCCCCCCTTAATTACACCCCCTCCCTCCCCTCCCCCCAGGAGCGGACTGACAACACTCGGGGCCCCCGGACCAAAAAAAGGCAAGGGCCCCTGCTAGGCTCTGCAGCTCGTCAATCTTCTGCCATGCTCCTATTCCACCCAAATCCCACACACAATAAACTCAAATTTATATATATATATATAAGAAAAAACACTTTAACGTAGGTAAATTTCCATGACCAATAATACTGGTATACAAGGAGTAAATATATACCACCACACAATAACTGGATAATACCGCCATACTGTACTGAATAAAACCACTATATACAGACCAGTATACAATAAAGGATCTATATACAATATAAGTGATTATATACAGGACCATATGGCAGTAGATATCAGCTGTACACAGGATGTGTATACCATATAAGCGATTAGTTACATTTTGGGACTCACAATTACGTCTTTTCTGATCAGCAGCGTCCTCTTTCCTTTTCTTCTCTGTCCGCATAAGACCGCCATGTAGATCTCTTAACATCTGCAGGAAAAACATGTCAGACTCTGCATATATTCAGTGCCCTCCTCTACACAATTTTCCCATCTATAGGCCCACAAACTGTAATAATGCCCTCCTTGGTGTCCTGCATAGTAAAAGGGCAGGTAGGTAGGTAGCCAGGTAACCCCCTCTTTCCCATAGGTATATGCAGAGTTACACCTCCCTCTTTCCCATAGGTATATGCAGAGTTACACCCCCCTCTCTTTCCCATAGGTATATGCAGAGCTACGCTACACCCCCCCTCTTTCCCATAGGTATATGCAGAGTTACAGCCCCCCTCTTTCTCATAGGTATATGCAGAGCTACACCCCCCCTCCCCTCTTTCCCATAGGTATATCTAGGGCTGGGCAGTATACCGGTTCATACCGAATACCAAATTTTTTGGGCTGCACGATATGAATTTCCCCCCATACCGCAATACCGGTTGGACCCCTCCCCCTCGGGAATGTATTATCAGCCTAGCACAGCGCTGCCCCCACAATGGGGAACTAATCCTATGTTACCCGCCAGCACTGTTCTGCTCCCCCCAATTAATGATCAGCCCAGCTGGATACTACTCACATATGTCAAGCACTGCCCTCCTCCTCTTTGTTGGGGGCCGCCGGGCGCTGGAACTCTATACTGTCTGCCAGTGGTCTCCAACCTGCAGACCTCCAGATGTTGCAAAACTACAACTCCCAGCATTCCCCGATAGCCGGCGATGGAACTCTCTGTACGCCAGTGGTCTCCAACCTGCGGACCTCCAGTTGTTGCATAACTACAACTCCCAGCATGCCCAGACAGCCAACGGCTGTCCGCGCATGCTGGGAGTTGTAGTTTTGCAACAGCTGGAGGTCCGCAGGTTTGAGACCACTGCTGTACGCTGTATATCTATGCCTGGGCTGCAAAAGATACAGAAAATAAACTAAACTCATCCACGTCGGCCGCACGCTGGGGACGGGAACACCGGACAGCCGTCAGCCTATCACCGGCCAGAGAAATGCCCCGCCCTGGCCAGTCATAGGTTGAGCCCACTGTTATGTATGAAGCCGGCTTCTTACATGACAGTGGGCTCAGCCTATCACTGGCAGGGGCGGGGCATCGCTCTGGCCGGTGATAGGCTGACGGCTGTCCGGCGTTCCCGTCCCCAGCGTGCGGCCGACGTGGGTGAGTTAAGTTTATTTTCTGTATCTTTTGCAGCCCGGGCATAGGTATACAGCATACAGCAGTGGTCTCAAACCTGCGGACCTCCAGCTGTTGCAAAACTACAACTCCCAGCATGCCTGGACAGCCGTTGGCTGTCCGGGCATGCTGGGAGTTGTAGTTTTGCAACAACTGGAGGTCTGCAGGTTGGAGACCACTGGCGTACAGAGAGTTCCATCGCCGGCTGTCCGGGAATGCTGGGAGTTGTAGTTTTGCAAAAACTGGAGGTCCGCAGGTTGGGGACCACTGGTGTACAGAGAGTTCCATCGCCGGCGGCCCCCAACAAAGAGGAGGGCAGTGCTTGACATAAGTGAGTAGTACCCCGCTGGGCTGATCATTAATTGGGGGGAGCAGAACAGCGCTGGCGGGTCACATGATTTTTTTTGGGGGGGGGGGAATACCGTTATATACCGTGGAACCGCCGTAAGTTAAAAAAATACCGTGATACACATATATGGTCATACCGCCCAGCCCTAGGTATATGCAGAGCACCCCCCCTCTCCCTCCCTTCCCTATAGGTATATGCGGAGCACCCCCCCTTCCCTATAGGTAAATGCAGAGCACCCCCCCTCCCCCCTTCCCTATAGGTATATGCAGAGAACCCCCCCTCTCCCCCCCTTCCCTATAGGTATATGCAGAGCACCCCCCTCCCCCTTCCCTATAGGTAAATGCAGAGCACCCCCCCCCCTTCTCCCCTATAGGTAAATGCAGAGCACCCCCCCTCTCCCCCCCCCTTCCCTATAGGTAAATGCAGAGCACCCCCTCCCTCTCCCCCCTTCCCTATAGGTAAATGCAGAGCACCCCCCTCCCTCTCCCCCCCTTCCCTATAGGTAAATGCAGAGCACCCCCCCTCTCCCCCTTCCCTATAGGTAAATGCAGGGCACCCCCCCTCTCCCCCCCCTTCCCTTCCCTATAGTTAAATGCAGAGCACCCCCCCTCCCTCTCCCCCCCTTCCCTGTAGGTATATGCAGAGAAAAAAAAAAAAGGATGCTCACCTGATATCCCACGCAGCGATCTCCTCAGCTGCAGGGCCGAGTCTTCTCCCCTCCACAGTACAGGCGCCGGATGAGTGACGTCACCGGCGCCTGTACTGCGTGCTGCGTGGGGGCGGAGGTCACGTCTCCTCTGTGTAGCTGCAGATGCGGCTCACACAGAGGGGATGCCTTCTCCTGTATGTACGTGTATCGCGCATACAGGAGAATGTAACGCTGTCTGCTGGGGATCTCAGCAGCGGCGGCGGGTCAGTCCGCCCCTGGCACCCCCTTGAGAGTGGCACTCGGGGCGGGCCGACCCCCCCCCCCCCCTTGGTACGCCACTGCTTGAACCCCACCCACCTCTATTAGGTGTATATAATGTGCCTTGGATCTTTCAGACCTTGCAATGCCTTCTGTACTGTTCACACAGAGGCATATTCATAGTGTAGGGTCCATCCCAGAATGAGGTCACCTTACTGCTATTTGGCCGCCAAATTTGCAAGCTAAGTACCTCATAATTTCATAGTTTCATATTTTCATTTATTGCACTACAGCTGTATAGCTTTTCATGTTCTATCTATATACTCATGTCTTATCTATATCTTTGTGCTAGATATGAGATAGATACATAGATAGATAGATAGATAGATAGATAGATAGATAGATAGATAGATGGATAGATACATAGATAGATACAGTAGTGTTCTAGATGACAAGCCTTCTCTGGATATGGTTCAATGCTGTAGACGATGGATTCTCTGTTATTCCAGGGTTCCTGTGATCTCAGACAGGACTTCTATGCATGGACTGGAATAGGTCTTATTTTATTTGTTGTGGGATGAACAAGCGGCCCATGAAATAATTATTTTTAATTGTGCATTGCCAAAGCTATCAGGCCAGAAATGAATTGATGCCACTATTGTGATTATATCGGCAGCGGAGCCAGAATCCTTCACTGCAAAGCAGCCCAGCTGTCCTAAATTGTCTTGTGATGGCCAGTTTGCCTTGTGCCATCAAGCATGCCAAACAATGGGCCACAGACTAAGAGGGCTGAGGGCTTGTTGTTTGCAGCCTGGCATCAATTACTGCTTGAAAGCTGTTTCGAGAACTTCATCATTAACAAATCACTTCCTGAAATTGTTATGAGGTGCTTCAAATATGCAAATAGCAAGCTGCTCGCGGGTAATATCGCCGTCACGAAAAAAAAAAAAAGGGAAAAAAATTAAATAAATAAAAATTTGCAAATCAAGACTCCCACATTTATTAATGGATATTGCTTTCAACCGCTCTGATTATGCATTACTGCAAATTGGTTTCTCAATGTGTGACTCCATAACAGAGATGCAGCAGTCATTCATACAGACAGCGGCAACAGGGTAGAACGCAGCGTGATGAATATCCATCTGAACCCTCGCCGCGCCGCTCTGTAATGATTGGTGTCCAAGTGGAAGACATGGCGTTTTTTCTATGCCATCAACCCACTTAATGAGTTATCCAAAACAGCTGGACGCTCTCATTCAGGTCTATGGGGCTTTTTTTTTTTTTGGACACATTTGGATATTAATTAACCCCTTAATCAAAGAGGAGCTGGCTAACAATACACACTTGTACCTGAGATAAGCCTGAGCCGCCTCTGTGCAATAGTCTAGTTAGAATTTGTTCTGCAGGCGGTAGTATTTTGCCGGAAATATAGTTAAATCTAACACTGAAGTTGAATAAGAGATAAAGGGGTATTCCAGTATCAGAAAATTGTATTTGAATGAGACTTTTACCCCGATATATAACTTACTAATATAGGGGGAGATTTATCAAACCTTGTGTATAAGATAAGTTGTCCAGTTGCCCATAGCAACCAATCAGATCCCTTCTTTCATTTTTTAAAAAGACCTCTGAAAAATGAAAGATGCGGTCTGATTGGTTGCTATGGGCAACTGGTCAACTTTTCTTATACACAAGGTTAGATAAATCTTCCCAATAGTGTTTTCACTAGTTGTACTGGTTTTGCATGATTCACCCCAGGAGGAAGTTGTGTAGTCCTCTCATTGTCAGGTTGGTGTTGTCTCAGCAGCTCCCCGGCTCCAGCCTCTCTCCTGGCAGGAAGTTCTATAGCCTTCTCATTGTCAGTGCTGTCTTGTCCTAGCAGCTCCATGGCATCCCGAAAAGAAGTTTTGTAGTCCCCTCATTGTAAGGGTGCATGCACACCACGTTTTTGCAATACAGTTCCCGTATCAGGTTTTTGATGAAAAACGGATTCCTCAAAACCGAAAAAATGATGTCCGGTTGTATCCGTTTTTTAAGAAAATACCGTATATGTTTTTAACTTTTCATTCCATTTTGTATACAGTTTCACTTGTTTGATTGAAATACCAAGAAAAAAAACTGTGCAAAGTCAAAAACCGTATGGTGAAAACCGGATGGAACCGTACGCACTTACAGTTTTATAGGGTTCCCATTGACTCCCATGTTTAAAAAAAAAATGTATACGGTTTAATATGGTTTTTCACCCGGACCAAAAAACGTGGTAGACTTTGGTTTTGGGTACGGGTAAAAAAACGGACAAAACCGTATAAGACACAAAACGGACTAAACTGGATGATGCGTTTGACATACGGTTTACAATGTTAAGTCAATGCATGTGGTTTTCTATTCGGTTTCGTATGATTTTTAACTTGAAACCGTATACGGGAACTGTATAGCAAAAATGTGGTGTGCATGCACCCTTAGTGAGGTGTTGTCTCAGCAGCTCCCTGGCTCCCCGTTGTATCAAAAAGTGTGGCCCCTACTGCCTACATCACCAGCTTCCTGTCATTTACACATATACATCTTTATTGGGACATTTAGGAATGAGATGAGTTCATACCATGCTGCCTTTCATTGAACCATGCCTCGGGCAGAGGAGCAGGCTTGAAATGAATAGCAGGTGCTGCAACCTTACTAATTGTGCAATAGTCTGCTGTGAAATTAGATCTTTGGGCATTGAACTGGCAGGAGTGCTCTACTGGAGGGGAATAGGCAGGTTTGGAGGACTGTGATGAAGAGCTGAGGGAAGCAATGCATTCTGGGAATTGTAATGCTGAGCAACTGTTCAACCAGGAAGTACAGGACCAAAACCCACAAAACAAATTCATTTTCTGGTAGTTTCAAAACTGGAGCAGACAGGTGGGTGGGCAATGCTTTATGCTTCTGCAGCATTTTTATGTTTTTTGTCCCTGATGTTGGAGTATCCCTTTAAAGGGGTTCTCCGGTGCTTAAACATCTTATCCCCTATGCACGCGGCACCCCATTTGTAATCAGTGTCCGGAGCGTGTTCACTCCGGGTCTAATTATGGTCGACCGCAGGGCGGGCGACGTGTGATGTCATGCTCCGCCCCTCAATGCAAGCCTACGGGAGGGGGCGTGATAGCTATCACGCCCCCTCCCGTCGGCTTGCATTGAGGGGCGGAGCGTGACGTCACACGGGGGTGGAGGTGTGACGTCACATGCCGCCGGCCCTGTGGTCACGGTAATCAGTCCCGGAGCGAACACGCTCCGGGCACTGATTACAAATGGGGTGCCGCATGCATGATCCCGGGGGTCCCCAGCGGCGGGACTCCCGCGATCAGGCATCGTATGCCCTATCCTTTGGATAGGGGATAAGATGTTTAAGCACCGGAGTACCCCTTTAAATGGTTTACCCAGCTTTATAAAATTGATGGTGTATCCTCAGCATAACCCATTAATTTAAGATCAGTGGGGGTCTGATTCCCAGCACCACCGCTAAGCAGCTGCATGAAGGGGTGAAGGTATTTGCGTGAGCACCATAAGCCTCTTTCATGTTTACAAGTGCTCTTTACCTACAGTTACTGTACTTTTAGTAACGGCTTTGCAAGGTACTACAGCAGTGTTTCCCAACCAGGATGCCTCCAGCTGTTGCAAAACTACAACCCCCAGCATGCCCGGACAGCCTTTGGCTAGGTATTGTAGGTTTGCAACAGCTGAAGGCACTTTGGTTGGGAAACACTGTTGGATCTAATATTAGTGGGCTATCCTGAGGATAGCCCATCGATCTCTAACGTTTTGACTAGAGATGAGCGAATTTACAGTAAATTCGATTCGACACGAACTTCTCGGCTCGGCAGTTGATGACTTTTCCTGCATAAATTAGTTCAGCTTTCAGGTGCTCCCGTGGGCTGGAAAAGGTGGATACAGTCCTAGGAGACTCTTTCCTAGGACTGTATCCACCTTTTCCAGCCCACCGGAGCACCTGAAGGCTGAACTAATTTATGCAGGATAAGTCATCAACTGCCGAGCAGAGAAGTTCGTGACGAATCGAATTTACTGTAAGTTCGCTCATCTCTAGTTTTGACAACCTCTTTAAATCCACATCATTGTTAGTATCTCCATTTGCAGTCAGTGAATGAAGCCATTTTGTTTAGGTACAGAGCCTATTAATGTGCACAGACTTGTCTCTATTATATCTGTATAACATCTAGGAAATAAGATTGAGCTAAATATCCTGGAAGCCAGGTGATACATTGTAGCAAACAGAAGAGAGACGGACAAGTATTAGTTGTTAAAAACAATAGGTTTGTATTCTGTTTGGATGTGAAGGAATTTTTCAAGGCTTACAACATCCTTACACTTTATGGGAGAAAAAAAATACAGAGTGGATTTATAATTGGTATTTTTTATTTTTATTTATTTATTTATTTATTTTTTTTGTTTTTCTTCTTCCGGCTGTTTTTGTTTCCCCAGTTCAGCCAAAGAAATCATGGAGTCACATGATGAGTCGCATGAATGAATTAAATGACTTGTAATGGGGAAAAAAATGCACAAAAAGCAACAAAAACTGCAAGTAAAAAATGACCAAAAATAAATTTAAAAAAAGCAAAACAAAAAATTAAATAAAAAATAAACATTTTGAGCGTAATCCTGCAGAAAAATACCCCTTGGAAATGTCGTTGCAGAAGAGTTCAATTTTTTTCAATGGGGTTCTGCTGCACTGTGTACACGGCGAAATTTCCGTGGTAAAAACATCTACTGCAGAAATTCCAATGACAACTTCTGCAAAAAGGAACTATCCAGAGTAGGAGAGGTTTGCTATGGGGATTTGCTCCTACTGGATAGGTCCTTGCACGGACAGAGGTGTCAGCAGAGAGCACTGTGGTCAGACTGGAAAGAACTACACAACTTCCTGTGGAGCATACAGCAGCAGAGAAGTACAGTGCTCCCTCAAGTTACAATATTAATTGGTTCCAGGATGACCATTGTATGTTGAGACCATTGTATGTTGAGACCATAACTTTATGGAAACCTGGGAATTGGCTCTGAAGCCACCAAAATGTCATCCAAAAATAGGAAAAAGTGAGGATTAAAGAAAAATAAGTAGATAATTAATACAGATAAAGCAAATCCTTACATATAAAAGTAAGAAAGAGCTGTTGGAAGCTGTAAATCACTGTCTGTCAGTGTTTCCTAACCAGAGTGTCTCCAGCTGTTGCAAAACTACAACTCCCAGCATGCCCGGACAGCCTTCGGCTGTCCGGGCATGCTGGGAGTTGTAGTTTTGCAACAGCTGGAGGCACCCTGGTTGGGAAATGCTGGTCTATGTAGAGGACAGGAGCTTCTTCAGGGTTTTGTACAGAATACACAATGTCCTAAAAAAGTAACATGGAGCCGCCCTCACCTGGTTTCCAAAGGAGCAGCTAACCCTGGCACAGGTAAAGAGTAGTACAGAACATGTAATACCTCCCTGCACTGTAGGGGGCGCTACAGCCAGTCAGTGCATGCACTTCAGTAATACAGGAGTTTTACCAGTAGAATGTCCATTCTGATTGGTCAGTTCTTCTGGCCATTGACAGGTATCACAGATCTGGACTGTCCGTAGTATTGCATGTTGAGTCTGGTTTCAAATTACAAAGGTCAAGAAAAGACCATTGTATGTTGAAACTATTGTATGTTGAGGCCATTGTAAGTTGAGGGATCACTGTACTGGAAGATTTAAGATTTTTATATAGTAGTCATTTACAAGTCTGTTTAACTTTTCGGCACCAGATGATTTGAAAACTCTGGACTACCCCATTTTTCCACCGGAGTATCCCTTTAACTTTCTTCCATCCAACAATGCCGCTCCATGTTGAGTCCTCTTGGAAATATGCCTTTAAAACTTATTTGCTGATCTTTTTGGAAATAAGTAGTTAAAGAAACCAATAAATACATAAATAAATAAACAAAAATAAAGAAATGAATGAATTAATTAATTAATTAATTAATTAATAAATAAAAATAAAGAAATACATAAAATATACACATAAATTAAATAAATAAACAAAGACATAAATAAACAAAAATAAAGAAATGAATGAATGAATTAATAAATAAAAAAAGAAATACATAAAATATACACATAAATTAAATAAATAAACAAAGACATAAATAAATAAACAAAAATAAAGAAATGAATGAAGGAATTAATAAATAAAAAAAAGAAATACATAAAATATACACATAAATTAAATCAATAAACAAAGACATAAATAAATAAATAAATAAACAAAAATAAAGAAATGAATGAATAAATTAATAAATAAATAAAAAGAAATACATAAAATATACACATAAATAAATAAACAAAGACATAAATAAATAAATACATAAAATATACACATAAATTAAATAAATAAAGACATAAATAAATAAACAAATAAACAAAAATAAAGAAATGAATGAATTAATGAATTAATAAATTAAAAAAAAGAAAATACATAAAATATACACATAAATTAAATAAATAAACAAAGACATAAATAAATAAATACATAAAATATACACATAAATTAAATAAATAAAGACATAAATAAATAAACAAATAAACAAAAATAAAGAAATGAATGAATTAATAAATAAAAAAAGAGAATACATAAAATATACACATAAATGAAATAAATAAAGACATAAATAAATAAACAAATAAACAAAAATAAAGAAATGAATGAATTAATGAATTAATAAATAAAAAAAAGAAAATACATAAAATATACACATAAATTAAATACCGTATATACTCGAGTATAAGCTGACCCGAGTATAAGCCGAGACCCCTAATTTCAACCCAAAATCCCAGGAAAAGTTATTGACTCGAGTATAAGCCTAGGGTGGGAAATACCTCATCCCCCCCTGTCATCATCCAGACCCGTCATTAACATCCTCATCATCATCCCCCACATCCCCCCTTCATCATCCCCTTATCATCCCACACATCCCCCCTTCATCATCCCCTTATCATCCCACACATCCCCCCTTCATCATCCCCTTGTCATCATCCCACACATCCCCCCTTCATCATCCCCTTATCATCCCGCACATCCCCCCTTCATCATCCCCTTATCATCCCACACATCCCCCCTTCATCATCCCCTTATCATCCCACACCCCCCCCTTCATCATCCCCACCCCCCTTCATCATCCCCACACCCCCCCTTCATCATCCTCTTCTCATCATTCGCCCTCAGTGGTCTTCAACCTGCGGACCTCCAGAGGTTTCAAAACTACAACTCCCAGCAAGCCCGGGCAGCCATCGGCTGTCCGGGCTTGCTGGGAGTTGTAGTTTTGAAACCTCCGGAGGTCCGCAGGTTGAAGACCACTGCGGCCTTCAACATCATCCAGCCCCCTCTCACCCCCTTTAGTTCTGAGTACTCACCTCCGCTCGGCGCTGGTCCGGTCCTGCAGGGCTGTCCGGTGGGGAGGTCGTCCGGTGAGGAGGTGGTCCGGGCTGCTATCTTCACCGGGGGCGCCTCTTCTCCGCGCTTCCGGCCCGGAATAGAGGCGTTGCCTTGACAATGACGCAGAAGTACGTTGGCAATGAACGCACCTCTGCGTCGTTGTCACGGCAACGTGACTATTCTGAGGCCGGGCCCGAAGCGCTTAGAAGAGGCCTCCCCGGTGAAGATAGCAGCCCGGAACCACTATCCCACCGGACCACCTCCTCACCGGACAGTCCTGCAGGACCGGACCAGCGCCGAGCGGAGGTGAGTACTCAGAACTAAAGGGGGTGAGAGGGGGCTGGATGATGTTGAAGGCCGCAGTGGTCTTCAACCTGCGGACCTCCGGAGGTTTCAAAACTACAACTCCCAGCAAGCCCGGACAGCCGATGGCTGCCCGGGCTTGCTGGGAGTTGTAGTTTTGAAACCTCTGGAGGTCCGCAGGTTGAAGACCACTGCGGGTGGGGGAGTTCACTCGAGTATAAGCCGAGGGGGGTGTTTTCAGCACGAAAAATCGTGCTGAAAAACTCGGCTTATACTCGAGTATATACGGTAAATAAATAAAGACATAAATAAATAAAAAGCCTGATTCCAAGGCGTAACCACATTTGCCCATATGTGGTTTTGATCTGTAAACAAAAAATCCAATCTGAACAAACATTTCTGGTCTCTGGGTTTTCTTCCGCATTAGCAAATCTTTTTATGCGAGACAAAAGGGTCACTAAGAAACTGAGCGGAACCTAGAATTTTTTATGCTCCTATTCCATCAGGTTTGTAATTGGAAATAAAGTGAAATCCTAAGGCCTGGAACCCTTATTTCTTCATAATGTTACACACTTAATTGCTCCTGTCATTTACCAACACGATTATGTTGTCTACAAATGGAGACAAATAATAGATTTTAGTACTTATGCAGAGACTTAAACTGCATGCAGAGAGCCACAAACTACACCATTAAACGGGAATTACAGCTCCAAGTCAGAAACAAAAATTTAACCCCAGTAATCATTATCCCCTCAAAATAAAAGACCACATGAGTCAGATTCAGCCTGAAATCCAATTTTTAACCAGCAGAGACTCAAAGCCTTTTATTATGTCAGCGTGATAGTTTTGTTACAGTGAAAATCTCCAAAGGAAATATTTCGAAAACAATGTCAGCTAGTAAAATAAGGGGGGTGGGGTGCAGAAGGGAAAATCCTGTTTGTACAATTTCAGTAGCACATGTCTTTTTTTTGTTTCGGCAAACTTTCAAGGTGACACTTTTCTAGGAATGTCCTATGCAGAAGTGTAGAATTGTTACAGTTTTTAAACACTTTTTTTTTGAAGGGTGTGTCGAAAAAAGAGCAATAGCCATGAATAAAAAAGTACTCCAGAGCTTGTCCTACAGCACCTTCTGTTTCATTCCAGCACAGCTGCATCCATGCATTTCATTACTATAACTGAGTCATGTGAAAATCATGTGAAAATCACAGGGCTGAATGTGTCAGGGTATGCTCACACTGCGGAATTAGACGAGTAGAATTCCGCGCTGTGAACATCATCATCAGTGGGAATGGGTCTACCGCAAGACCCGTTGACACTGCGGAATTTCAGCGGTGGCCAATTCTGCCGCTGAAATTGTTCCGCACAAAGAACATGTTCATTCTTTGCGTGGAATTCCACAAGTACTGCACACCCATCAATGGTGATGGCGCAGTGCCCCGCGGTCCTACCACTGAAGTATCTTCAGCGGCGGCCGCTGAATTCCGCAAGCTGAGATTCTGCAGTGTGAACATACCCTCAGGGAGAGTGATCAGTCCTGGGTCAACAGCAAGACATCTCACCTATTAGATTCTTCTGGCAGCTCCCAGACCTTTCCCCTCCCAGTTCTATCTGTATACTGCTGTTACATCTATAGGATCAGGATATATATTAGTTATACAACTCCCCTCCAACTTTATTTATATACTGTTGCTGCTATCTCTATGGAATCAGGAAACATATTAGTTGAACAACTCCTCTCTATCTGTATATTGCTGCTATCTCTATAGGATAAGTATATATAGTATATATCCTTCCCCTCTAGCTCTGTCTGTATACTGCTGCTGTTATCTCTATCTGATCAGGATATATAATAGTTATACATCTTCCCTCCAGCGTTATCTGTATACTGCTCATCCTATCTCTTTGGGACCAGGATATATAGTAGTTATACAACTCCATTGAGGCACGTTAAATTTTGCAGGTCAAAATACACTGAAAACATTAAAAAAATGCAGTCAAAATGCAACAAGTTAAGTCAAATATTTTCTCCTCACGGCGATATTTTTTCAAAAAAAAAATGCACTTTAAATTAAAAAATGCATAAAAACTGCATAAAATGTGAACTGACACCAACCCACTTATTAGTCTCAGTATGAGTTTTAGACTACCCATAAAGAGAGAGAAAATTTTGCAAAGACCTTAAAATCCCAGGTGGTTATATAGTGGATCGAGTCTATGCCGGGTTTTTATACATGTGAAACTGCGAGTCGATGTTTATGTTATTACATAAAATACAACATAAAAGTCAAAATATACTTTGATACCGTCGTAAAAGTCAATCTGCAAACGGCAGACAATCACAAGCGAAAGCACTGAGCTGTGATTGTCAAAATGTCACTGCGTACAATGACAGGAGGACTCGGGAACCAGTGGGTGTCAGACATGGGTGAGGAGCCGAATTATTACTGGTGAAATAATAGTATGAGATATCATCCCAGCCAATAAAATCCATACAAACACTAAAGTTTAAATTGGTCCAGATCTTCTTCCATATCATTTTACATGGTTCCATTTTATTAGAGGAATTAATATTCTGATCACATCCACATTCTTGTCAATAGGAGGCAGTATGACAGAAGTAAACTAATTGGAGGAACTCCAAATGCTGAAATCCCTCACTGAAGTAAAGGGGGTGATCAACACTGATTTCAACATGACATATCCCTAAACACTCTTTCTGTTGAGCCTTAAAGGGGTACTCTGCTGGAAAACATCAAATCCAAAGGAAAGGGGATAAGATGTCTGATCATGGGGGTCCCGATGCTGGGGACCCCCACAATCTCTGGGCCGGCAGAAGCAGCGTCTCAAACATGGAAGCTTGGAGCTTCTGTGTTCCTGATGTCACACCAAGCCCCCTTCATTCATATCTATGGAAGGGGGCATGACGGCTGGTATTTAGTAGTCACGTCTCTTCTCATAGACATGAATGGAGGGGGCGTGGTGGCTGTCACCAGTCATCCGGCATGGAGCAGAGTGTGCTCCGTGCTTCAGATCCCTGGGGTGCCGCAGCGGAGATCGCTGGGAATCCCCAGCAGCAGGACCCCTGCAATTAGACATCTTATCCCCTATCCTTTGGATAGGAGATGAGATGTTTTCCTGCAGAGTACCCCTTTAAGCGATGGTGGACAACCAGTCGACAGTCTAGGCCAATGTTTCTCAACAAATTTGTCTCCAGCTGTTGCAAAACTACAACTCCCAGCATCCTCGGACCGCTATTGACTGTCTGGGCATGCTGGGGGTAGGAGTTTTGCAACAGTTGGTGGCATGCTGGTCTAGGCTAGGGGTGCATTTGAGTGGCATACAAGGGAGCACAGTTACTAACTTTCCCAGGACGCTGCCACTTTAAAACAGTACTGACTGCTGGTATCAGACGTGCTTGCGCGACACGTCAGTTATCAGCGACCACTGCTGGAAGACACCAGCTAGTGACGTCAGCCTCCTTCTGTTTTGTCCTCACTGTAAATTCCTTACAGAAAGGACAATATACAGTACAGACCAAAACCTTCTCATTCAAAGAGTTTTCTTTATTTTATTTATGAAAATTGTAGATTCACACTGAAGACATCAAAACTATGAATTAACACATGTGGAATTATATACATAACAAATAAAGTGGTTCTAGCCACCTTTTGCTTTGATTACTGCTTTGCACTCTTGACATTCTCTTGATGAGCTTCAAGAGGTAGTCACCTGAAATGGTCTTCCAACAGTCTTGAAGGAGTTCCCAGAGATGCTTAGCACTTGTTGGCCCCTTTGCCTTCACTCTGCGGTCCAGCTCACCCCAAACCATCTCGATTGGGTTCAGTTCCGGTGACTGTGGAGGCCAGGTCATCTGGTGCAGTCCCCCATCACTCTCCTTCTTGGTCAAATAGCCCTTACACAGCCTGGAGGTGTGTTTGGGGTCATTGTCCTGTTGAAAAATAAATGATTGTCCAACGAAACGCAAACCGGATGGAATAGAATGCCGCTGCAAGATGCTGTGGTATCCATGCTGGTTCAGTATGCCTTCAATTTTTAATAAATCCCCAACAGTGTCACCAGCAAAGCCCCCCCACACCATCACACCTCCTCCCCCACACCATCACACCTCCTCCTCCACACCATCACACCTCCTCCTCCATGCTTCACGGTGGGAACCAGGCATGTAGAGTCCTTCCATTCACCTTTTCTGCGTCGCACAGAGACACGGTGGTTGGAACCAAAGATCTCAAATTTGGACTCATCAGACCAAAGCACAGATTTCCACTTGTATAATGTCCATTCCTTGTGTTCTTTAGCCCAAACAAGTCTCTTCTGCTTGTTGCCTGTCCTTAGCAGTGGTTTCCTAACAGAGATTCTACCATGAAGGCCTCACACAGTCTCCTCTTAACAGTTGTTCTAGAGATGTGTCTGCTGCTAGAACTCTGTGCGGCATTGACCTAGTCTCTAATCTGAGCTGCTGTTAACCTGCGATTTCTAAGGTTGGTGACTCGGATGAACTTATCCTCCGCAGCAGAGGTGACTCTTGGTCTTACTTTCCTGGGTCCACATGTGAGCCAATTTTCTTTGTAGCTCTTGATGGTTTTTGTGACTGCACTTAGGGACACTTTCCTCCTAGAATATGACAGATTTTCAGTTGTTTCACTCTTTTTTGTTATGTATATAATTTCACATGTGTTAATTCATAGTTTTGATGCCTTCAGTGTGAATCTACAATTTTCATAGTCATGAAAATAAAGAAAACTCTTTGAATGAGAAGGTGTGTCCAAACTTTTGGTCTGAACAGGACAAAGAAAGTGCTGGGGGAAAAAACCCTACCCCCTGACAAACCACACAGCCACAAACCCCACCCACAATAAAACACACCCATAATAAGCCACACCCATATTGCAGGCAAAACTAACAAAAGGTTGCCTACCCCTGGTCTAACCACTAACACTAACAGTACTAAAAGCTAGTAAACTGTTCACCATGGTATACAAGGCCGTCCATAATCTGCCCCCTCCATGCATTTCAGACCTGACCTCCCGATACCGCCCTTAATGTAATCTCTGATCCTCTCAAGACCTCTGGCTGTGTTCTCCCCTCGTCTGCACCTCATACAACTATCTCCAAGATGTCTCCCGTGCTTCGCCAACACATTCGGCTCTCACCCACCATCAAGACCTTCAAAAGCAACCTAAAGACCCTTTTTTACCAGAAAGCCTATGAGCTATATCAACCCTTCTGCCACTGCACCGGGAACGGCTACTTCCCTAACTCATGGATGACCAGTTGTCCTTCTTACCTACTGTAGATTGTGAGCCCTCGCGGGCAGGACGCTTTAACCTTCTATATCAGTTTGTCATTTACTCTGTATCCCAGTCACTGTTCCTGCGTGTGTGTCATGTATTTTAACCCTAATCATATGTACAGCGCCCTAGAACCAAGGGTGCTATATTAATAAATAACAATAATACTTATCTTCCAGAGCTGGGACAGAAAGATCTGATAGCTGCAGCAAGTGGAGAGGTAAGTATGGCGGCTTTATTTTTTTATTCATTTTTCAACATAAAACATGTTATATACAGTATGTATGAAACGTGATTTCTACCACCAAAATGATCACCTCAATAATCAAGATATAAACGGAATTTCTTACCTTTGGTTGTTATGGATAGTTCACCATGTGATACCTGGAAAAAGGGAAAAAAATTATTTTATTTATTTAAAATTTTTGTGATTTTTTCCCCATCTCTTATTAAAGGGGTACTCCACCCCTAGACATCTTATCCCCTATCCAAAGGATAGGGGATAAGATGTCAGATCGCCACGTTCCCGCTGCTGGGGACCCTCGGGATTGCCGCTGCGGCACTGCGCTGTCATTACTGCACAGAGCGAGTTCGCTCTGCACGTAATGAAGGGCAGTACAAGGGCCGGAGCATCGTTACATCACGGCTCTGCCCCTCGTGACGTCACGGCCCGCCCCTTCAATACGAGTCTCCTGTATCGCCCGTCATTATGCACAGAGCGAACTCGCTCTGTGCAGTAAGGACAGCAGGGTGCCGCAGCGGCAATCCCGGGGGTTCCCAGCAGCGGGACCGCGGCGATCTGACATCTTATCCCCTATCCTTTGGATTAGCGATAAGATGTCTAGGAGCGGAGTACCCCTTTTAAAACACATGAGAATTATGAGAAAAGTGCAGACAAGTATTATCACATGCATTTTGTCATCACACTGTTACTTACCAAATCCAGTATATGGAGACTGACACTATATAAAGGCCCAATAATACTGCCACAACATGACCACATATTACCACCATACTCTTACTAAGTAAAACCCTTTACACCAAAGCCAATACAGGGGACAAACAATATGGCCACATCATTAGCACATATTACCATGACCTACTGGGACTAGATAATACCGCTGTAATTCCAACATTGCTCCCATACAGTGATGACATACCATTACATGCATTGACTCACAGGTGACGTCTTCTCTGATCGGAGTCATCCTCAGTCATCATCTTTCTCATTCTGCCCCATTCACATATGACATTAATAATAATAGCAACAAAAATATTTATTAATATTAATTAATTAATAATAATACTAATTGTTATTATTATTATTAATAATAATAATAATAATAATAATAGGATGGGGGTCCAACTTCTGGAACCCCCACTGAAGAAAATTGTCCCACCAGCAAGCACTCAGTTATTATTATTAATAATCATTTATAATGAATTTATAGTACTCCTACACAGTAGTTATCCCCCAATAAAGTGACACAACACAGTAGTTGACTTAACTTTCCCGGCTTCCACGCTGTGGCTACTCTTGCTGCAGGACGTGTCCATGCATGATGATGACACTGCCCTACGTGCACTGAGACGCAATGTCCTTGGCTGCTATTATTCTCTTCTAGGCCTTAGACCAGCTGCCTGTGGTCTAGAAGGGAAGATGAGGGGCAATGACCCAATGGTTCTCCTTTACATTAGTAGAAAGCATCTCAGGCAGCCATGGGAACTGTGGGAGATATGGGCCTCGGGTGGCCACTTGAACTATTATAATCTGCTACACCAAAAAACACACACATATATATATATATATATATATATATATATATATGTATGTATATATATATATATATATATATATATATATATATATCATTAATTTTATTTATTTTTTCACAAAAAGAGTTGAGTTGCAAGACAAATTATAAATAAATCAGGATTAAACATATACTAAATTACTCAATAGTTCATCTAGCCGTGCAATAAATAAGTCAATGCAAACTAAAATAAGTAAAATAAATACTTGCATTTCTTCACCAAGACATATTTGCTTCAGTCCCATGACCGGCTTCATCAGGCACCCTACTATAGTCCTAGTCACAGCACATGCAAAGCGGTATATAGTTTACCCTATACACTTCCAGCAGCACTGTCTCTAGTATGGTGGCAGAAACAATGTCCCTAGAAAAGTTCCCAACACAGTCCTCCTAGTATAGTGCCAATTACAGTTTGTTATTTGTCCATTCAAAGAGTCCCTAAAATAGTATCAGACACGGCCCTCCTAGTAAATGCAGCTCACAGTGTCCATGGAAAACTACCAAATTGTACCTCGAATCATACCAGAAATAGTGTCCCTAGAATATCACCAGACACAACATCACAAGAATAGAGCCAATCACAGTGTCAGTGTTCCTAAAATAATACCTTACACAATCCACCAAGCAGAGTGTTACTCAGAGCATCATTGGGTCTGGTACTATTCTACACAAAATGCCCAAAAAATCTAACATAAAATACAAGTGGTGTACATAGAATAGTACTAGCCACAATATCCCTAGGATAGTATCAGCCATTACTAGTACCAGCCATAGTAACTCTAGAATAGTGCCAGCCACAGTATCCTTAAAATAGTATAAACCACAGTATCCCTAGAATTAAACCTGCCGTAGTGTCTCTAAATTAGTACCAGCCACGGTGCCTCTAGAATAGTACCAGCCACAGTATTCCTAGAATAATACCAGCCACAGTTATTATATTATAGTGTCACTTGCAGTGTCCCAAGAACAGTGCCAGCCACAGCGTCTTTAAGATAATACCACAAAATTACATTCCCAATGCCAATCCCAGAAGTGAACAGATTAAATGTTCCATTGTATACAGACACTCCGCTTCTCTATACAATAAACCAATTGTTCAATTTGTTCCCTTTTTCTCCAACATATACATTTATATCAGAAATTTTTAATCACCAGGAAACGGCTTTCTCATTGTTGTTGTAAATTGAAATACTCCAAGTAACATCTCAATGCTCAAGTCACTAAGCCTTCATTAACCTCTGCACTGCTGACCGGTAAGTACAAAGCCCCCGCTTCTATCACACAACAGTATCATGTCCTCCGCACCCCCCCCCCTCCCAAGTCATTTGTGTGTGCTGCCAGCCAGAACTCCCGCTTTCCCAAAGTTCCATTTCCCCCCTCAGCCCCTTAGCGTCCTGCATCTGTGTCCGACCGTTTTCATTGAATATTTAGAATATATCATCAATGTCATTAAATTTAAATTTAAACTAGGCTATAATACTTTTTTTGGCTCAATACACTGGCCTAGTGAAGCTAAAAATTAAATTTGCAAGGCCGATGACTGTCCCCCCGTGTAAGCGAGATGTGTCGTTTTATTGCTGCATACTGTATCATGGCATTAGACATAAAAAGGAGAGAAGTTTACTATAACAGAGATGTTTCTGCTATTAATTGTGCTAAGCCGGGACGGTGAAGTCTTATGATAGCCGCTCCCGATCCGGGCTGAGATCTATATGTCAGTTTGATTCAGGCTTCACCTTTTATTAATACGCTTCAAATGTTACCCATGGGTAGATGTTTTATTCCTCCTATGGCCTTTTCTGGATCTGACAGTTTTAAGTGCTGTCGGGAAGAATTAATCATAATTGCAATCTATCAGGAGCAATAACAAGATTATAATATACCTAATCTATCCCCGAAATTCAGCCAGCGCCGGGAATTTTTGTAAAGTTAGTGGACTGCGACTGGACGGCTCTTACTTACCGAATGTACGTCGTGCTGATGAAGGATTAGGCAAAAATTGTACTAATCTATGCCGACCGTCATTAAATCTTCATGCAAATGTGACCTTACAAATGGAGGACTGCTTAGGATGAGAGAACTAAATGAGATCAGAATCCGATGGAATTAACCGTGCTTTGCTATGAAAAAAAAAAAAAAAAAAGGATGGCTCCGTTCACACTACAGTCATGGATTTGCCGGACAAATGATGGAAAACAATTGGGCCCCACTAACCCCACTGACTTGTAATAGGGGTCTGGCAGGATCCATTTTGGTGTGTCATTTTTATGGAAAGAGAAGCATAGCCTCAAGAGTGTACTTAAAGGGGTACTCCGCCCATAGGCATCTTATCCTCTTTTTAAAGGATAGGGAATAAGATGCCTGATCGCAGTGGTCCCGCCGCTGGGGACCCCCATGATCTACCTGCTGCACCAGCTGTCATCTGGTGCATTCAGCGAAATTTGCTTTGTGTCTGATTACTGGCGATGCAGGGGCCGGAGGCTTGTGATGTCACAGCCCCACCCCCCTCAATACAAGTCTATGGGAGGGGGCATGGCGGACGTCACTCCCCCTCCCATAGACTGGCATTGAGGGGGCGGGGTGTGACGTCACGAGAGGCGGGTCTGTGACATCACGAGCCTCCAGTCCCTGCATTGCCAGTCATGTGGCACAGAGCAAAGTTTGCTCCGTGCACCATATGACAGGGGGTGCTTCAGGAGAGATCACGGGGGTCCCCAGCAGCAGGACCACAGTGATCAGACATCTTATCCCCTATCCTTTGGACAGGGGATAAGATGTCTAGGGACAGAGTACTCCTTTAACATAGTGGCTAATCATACAGCTGCTATAGGGCCCTTGCAGTAAGGGGACCCCATCCTGGTTGGTCCCATTCATTTTTCTTTTGGTAAGAAACTGTGCAGAACTTCTCTCTCCAAGGAACTGCATTGTCAGCAAATTAATGGAGGGGTACTGAGCAATAAGAAACAAAAAATAAAACTGCAGGTCAGCTCACCGCCAATGTGCATATGACACTAGAATGGAGCCCGGAAGCAAGGATGACAATGGGCCGTATACCATGTAGAGATTCTTCAACCCTGAGTTTGGCAAGAGATGTTCCAGGCAGTCATGAAAGTTGGCCAACCACGCAATGCGTAGATGGCTCTAATGATATGGTAATTTGAAACAATAAATAAAGAAATTGGAGTCACTTATACAAAAATTATTGGTACTAGAAATAGTATTAAATAGTATCAAATCACATAAGACTAAGACTTTAGTCTTATGAGATTTAATACTATTTCTAATAAAGTACCAATAATTTTTGTATAAGTGACTCCAATGTCTTTATTTATTGGTTTATCTGGTGGGGAGTTCACCTTATTGTGCCAATATTATTAGGGTTACTACTTATATAATTACATTGTTGACCCTATATGGTTTGCTCCAATTTATTTATGATATGGTAATTTGTATAAAACATATATATGGAATATAGTATATACAGGTTCATCATAAACCCCCAGAATGGTACTTAAAGGGGTATACCAGGATTTTTTAAATTTGACTATGCTACAGGGACAGTCAAGTTAGTGTAGTTTCTAATATAGTGTCTGTACCTGTGTTTCATGGTGGTCTCGCAATTCTTTTGTTATTTTTGCTTCTACATTTATTTTTAACAGCATACAAAATGAGTGCCGTCTCAGGTTTACCCAAGTTGTAGTGCGGCCCGAGACATTACAACACTAGTCAGGTGTTCTAAGGGCGCCTGTCTGCTTCAATCGGTGGAGCAACCACTGGGTGGGAGATGATTTTGCAAGAATTTGCAACAGCTGAAAACCCTGGTCTATTGCATTGAAGGCAGCACAGGAGCGTTTCAATGGGTGGGGGTGGCTGATGTGTGGGAGGAAGAAAAATGACCTCATACTTACGAACAGGGGACTATGGGATTTGTAGTTTGAGAGAACGAACTCCAACAGGATGTAGTCAGTTCACAAAAATCTCCCAACATAGCTATTTAGCCCCAAGACAAGCACGGATCCTACCTAAGCATGTCCATTACTGTCTGGCAGATAAGTACTAAAATCACTTAAAATTGGAAGCCTACAGATAATAAGGCAAGATCCTTTGTTTGTGGATCATGACCAAATATTACTATGACACTAATATTCCAGAGTAAGATTCTTTGCTAGTTAGTAGATCTCCGATATTGACTACTGGACAGGAAGTCCCGATCACCAGACATAGGCATCAACCAAACAACATGCTCTCTAATTTCTGCCCTTGCACTTAAGAGCAAGGTCAGTCAAAGCTGCCGATTTTGGTAAAATCAGAAAACCATTTTATGTGTATGGGGTTGTCTTAAGTCTCCTCTGATGTTGGGGAAAGGAAAAATCAGCATGTTTAAATTCAATACTTGCTCAAAGGAAATAAGCCGCCACCAGAGGTGTTTGACAATGGCTTTCTCCCCTCTACCCATTTGGAACACAAATTAGATTTTGAAACAGTCGACCATCTTTAAAACTAGTTTATAGATGAGAAGGACGGGATGCGTAGGATTCCAGGTTTTTGATTTGCTGTGTTTTTGTCTTGTCAATGATAATGCTCAAAATCCAACCAAGAACCTCCAATGCCGGGCCCACAAATTATCTATATTATTTAAGCTACTAACCCATATAGTCAAACACAAATTAGAAGAAAAGAAAAACAAAAAAATTTAATTGATCAACAATGTTAACGTCAATATTAACATAACGCAACGGCCGTGTCATTGCCACAACCCAGAGGGGCTGAATGTACTTTCCTGATGAAGTGACCCAACAAGTCACCAAGTGTATTGTGTGTCACTATATTTTATTTAAATCCAATAAGTAACCACTTTGGATGAATGGTTTGCCATGACTTTGTTCTTCATTTCTGCAAGTGGTGACATTCCATGTGAAGTAAAGTGAGTCCCATCATTGGTGCATACAAATGAAGAGAACATCTTTTTTATTCTCTTTGTATAATAAATAGAGATGTGCATATTTTAGAAAAATTCGATTTGGCCGATTTGCTGAATTTTCCCCCCAAAACAGTTTTGTTCAGAATTTATTTGCGGCGAATCAGTATTGATAAGGCCTATTTCTGGCCTAAAGAGAGCCTCAATAGGGGTGTAGAACACTTTGCCTTGTCCTAACACGCATAGGGAGTGTGCTGCATTGGTGAAATGATTCTGAAATTCAGTATGGCATGCAGATTACAGGCATCGCTATTAGAATTACTGCGGCAGAGCGTCTGGATGTGGCAGCAGGGAGCCCATATGGCGTCAAAATTGAAAAGAATAAAGAGATTTTTTTATATAATTTTTATTTAATTCAATTTGAATTTATTAAAAAAAATTCAGTACACATTCTGGTGAGCATCGAGCTGGTGGTCTGCTGTGAGGCGAGCTACCACCTGTTCTAGTCCATGCCTCTCAGCATACCCGCATTTAATCAGTTATGGTGCATCATTATCGCTCCAAGCTGTTTCATTGGATTCTCGTGGTAATTCCACAGCTAATATATGACGTCGACAACCAAAGGACCTCAATCTTGAAAAGATTACATCAATATTTTGAAGTTTAAATTTAATATTTTGAAATTTAAATTTAATATTACACTTCCAAGATTAATGTCCCGGGCCCCGGTTTACTTTGAATAAATAGTGTGGTTACAAAATACCAAATCTAACAAGGAGTCACATGTCACATGGTGGCACAATGACAGTGCCTGGAGGTGGCATCAGTATGAGTGTTACGCCGAGCGCTCCGGGTCCCCGCTCCTCCCCGGAGCGCTCGCAACATCTTCGCTACGGCAGCGCCCCGGTCAGATCCACTGACCGGGTGCGCTGCGATACCGCCTCCAGCCGGGATGCGATTCGCGATGCGGGTGGCGCCCGCTCGCGATGCGCACCCCGGCTTCCGTACCTGACTCGCTCTCCCTCGTTCCTGTCCCGGCGCGCGTGGCCCCGCTCCCTAGGGCGCGCGCGCGCCGGGTCTCTGCGATTTAAAGGGCCACTGCGCCACTGATTGGCGCAGTGGTTCCAATTAGTGTTTTCACCTGTGCACTCCCTATGTATACCTCACTTCCCCTGCACTCCCTCGCCGGATCTTGTTGCCCTTGTGCCTAGTGAAAGCGTTCCCTTGTGTGTTCCTAGCCTGTGTTCCAGACCTCCTGCCGTTGCCCCTGACTACGATCCTTGCTGCCTGCCCCGACCTTCTGCTACGTCCGACCTTGCTTCTGTCTACTCCCTTGTACCGCGCCTATCTTCAGCAGTCAGAGAGGTTGAGCCGTTGCTAGTGGATACGACCTGGTCACTACCGCCGCAGCAAGACCATCCCGCTTTGCGGCGGGCTCTGGTGAATACCAGTAGTGACTTAGAACCGGTCCACTAGCACGGTCCACGCCAATCCCTCTCTGGCACAGAGGATCCACCTCCTGCCAGCCGGCATCGTGACAGTAGATCCGGCCATGGATCCCGCTGAAGTACCTCTGCCAGTTGTCGCTGACCTCACCACGGTGGTCGCCCAGCAGTCACAACAGATAGCGCAACAAGGCCACCAGCTGTCTCAACTGACCGTGATGCTACAGCAGCTACTACCACAGCTTCAGCAATCATCTCCTCCGCCAGCTCCTGCACCTCCTCCGCAGCGAGTGGCCGCTTCAGGCCTACGACTATCCTTGCCGGATAAATTTGATGGGGACTCTAAGTTTTGCCGTGGCTTTCTTTCACAATGTTCCCTGCACTTGGAGATGATGTCGGACCAGTTTCCTACTGAAAGGTCTAAGGTGGCTTTCGTAGTCAGCCTTCTGTCTGGAAAAGCTCTGTCATGGGCCACACCGCTCTGGGACCGCAATGACCCCGTCACTGCCTCTGTACACTCCTTCTTCTCGGAAATTCGTAGTGTCTTTGAGGAACCTGCCCGAGCCTCTTCTGCTGAGACTGCCCTGCTGAACCTGGTCCAGGGTAATTCTTCCGTTGGCGAGTACGCCATACAATTCCGTACTCTTGCTTCTGAACTATCCTGGAATAATGAGGCCCTCTGCGCGACCTTTAAAAAAGGCCTATCCAGCAACATTAAAGATGTTCTGGCCGCACGAGAAATTCCTGCTAATCTACATGAACTCATTCATCTTGCCACTCGCATTGACATGCGTTTTTCCGAAAGGCGTCAGGAGCTCCGCCAGGATATGGACTTTGTTCGCACGAGGCGTTTTTTCTCCCCGGCTCCTCTCTCCTCTGGTCCTCTGCAATCCGTTCCTGTGCCTCCTGCCGTGGAGGCTATGCAAGTTGACCGGTCTCGCCTGACACCTCAAGAGAGGACACGACGCCGCATGGAGAATCTCTGCCTGTACTGTGCCGGTACCGAACACTTCCTGAAGGATTGTCCTATCCGTCCTCCCCGCCTGGAAAGACGCACGCAGACTCCGCACAAAAGTGAGACAGTCCTTGATGTCAACTCTGCTTCTCCACGTCTTACTGTGCCTGTGCGGATATCTGCATCTACCTTCTCCTTCTCTACTATGGCCTTCTTGGATTCCGGATCTGCAGGAAACTTTATTTTGGCCTCTCTCATCAACAGGTTCAACATCCCGGTAACCAGTCTCGCCAGACCCCTCTACATCAATTGTGTTAACAATGAAAGATTGGACTGTACCATACGTTACCGCACGGAGCCCCTTCTAATGTGCATCGGACCTCATCAAGAAAAAATTGAGTTCTTGGTCCTCCCCAATTGCACTTCCGAAATTCTCCTTGGACTACCGTGGCTCCAACGCCATTCCCCAACCCTGGATTGGTCCACAGGGGAGATCAAGAGCTGGGGTATCTCTTGTTTCAAGGACTGCCTTAAACCAGTTCCCAGTACTCCCTGCCGTGATCCTGTGGTTCCCCCTGTAACCGGTCTCCCTAAGGCCTATATGGACTTTGCTGATGTGTTTTGCAAAAAACAAGCTGAGACTCTACCTCCTCACAGGCCTTATGACTGTCCTATTGACCTCCTCCCGGGCACTACTCCACCCCGGGGCAGAATTTATCCTCTGTCCGCCCCAGAGACTCTTGCTATGTCTGAGTACATCCAGGAAAATTTAAAAAAGGGGTTTATCCGCAAATCCTCCTCTCCTGCCGGAGCTGGATTTTTCTTTGTGTCCAAAAAAGATGGCTCCCTACGTCCTTGCATTGACTACCGTGGTCTTAATAAAATCACGGTAAAGAACCGCTACCCTCTACCTCTTATCTCTGAACTCTTTGATCGCCTCCAAGGTGCCCACATCTTTACCAAACTGGACTTAAGAGGTGCTTATAATCTCATCCGCATCAGGGAGGGGGATGAATGGAAAACGGCATTTAACACTAGAGATGGACACTTTGAGTATCTGGTCATGCCCTTTGGCCTGTGCAACGCCCCTGCCGTCTTCCAAGACTTTGTTAATGAAATTTTTCGTGATCTCTTATATTCCTGTGTTGTTGTGTATCTGGACGATATTCTGATTTTTTCTGCCAACCTAGAAGAACACCGCCAGCATGTCCGCATGGTTCTTCAGAGACTTCGTGACAATCAACTTTATGCCAAAATGGAGAAATGTCTGTTTGAATGTCAATCTCTTCCTTTCCTAGGATACTTGGTCTCTGGCCAGGGACTACAAATGGATCCAGACAAACTCTCTGCCGTCTTAGATTGGCCACGCTCCGTGCTATCCAACGTTTTTTGGGGTTCGCCAATTATTACAGACAATTTATTCCACATTTTTCCACCATTGTGGCTCCTATCGTGGCTTTAACCAAAAAGAATGCCAATCCTAAGTCATGGCCTCCTCAAGCGGAAGACGCCTTTAAACGGCTCAAGTCTGCCTTTTCTTCTGCTCCCGTGCTCTCCAGACCTGACCCATCTAAACCCTTCCTATTGGAGGTTGATGCCTCCTCAGTAGGAGCTGGAGCGGTTCTTCTACAAAAAGATTCTTCCGGGCATGCTGTTACCTGTGGTTTTTTTTCTAGGACCTTCTCTCCGGCGGAGAGGAACTACTCCATCGGGGATCGAGAGCTACTGGCCATTAAATTAGCACTTGAGGAATGGAGGCATCTGCTGGAGGGATCAAAATTTCCAGTTATTATTTACACCGATCACAAGAATCTCTCCTATCTCCAGTCTGCCCAACGGCTGAATCCTCGCCAGGCCAGGTGGTCTCTGTTCTTTGCCCGGTTTAATTTTGAAATTCACTTTCGCCCTGCCGATAAGAACATTAGGGCCGATGCTCTCTCTCGTTCCTCGGATGCCTCGGAAGTAGAGCTCTCTCCGCAACACATCATTCCTCCTGACTGCCTGATCTCCACTTCTCCAGCCTCCATCAGGCAAACTCCTCCAGGGAAGACCTTCGTCTCTCCACGCCAACGCCTCGGAATCCTCAAATGGGGTCACTCCTCCCATCTCGCAGGCCATGCGGGCATCAAGAAATCCGTGCAACTCATCTCTCGTTTCTATTGGTGGCCGACTCTGGAGACGGATGTTGTTGATTTTGTGCGGGCCTGCACTGTCTGTGCCCGGGATAAGACTCCTCGCCAGAAGCCCGCTGGTCTTCTTCATCCTCTGCCTGTCCCCGAACAGCCTTGGTCTCTGATTGGTATGGACTTTATTACAGACTTACCCCCATCCCGTGGCAACACTGTTGTTTGGGTGGTCGTTGATCGATTTTCCAAGATGGCACATTTTATTCCTCTTCCTGGTCTTCCTTCAGCGCCTCAGTTGGCAAAACAATTTTTTGTACACATTTTTCGTCTTCACGGGTTGCCCACGCAGATCGTCTCGGATAGAGGCGTCCAATTCGTGTCAAAATTCTGGAGGGCTCTCTGTAAACAACTCAAGATTAAATTAAACTTTTCTTCTGCTTATCATCCTCAATCCAATGGGCAAGTAGAAAGAATTAACCAGGTCCTGGGTGATTATTTACGGCATTTTGTTTCCTCCCGCCAGGATGACTGGGCAGATCTTCTACCATGGGCCGAATTCTCGTATAACTTCAGAGTCTCTGAATCTTCTTCCAAATCCCCATTTTTCGTGGTGTACGGCCGTCACCCTCTTCCCCCCCTCCCTACTCCCTTGCCCTCTGGTTTGCCCGCTGTGGATGAAATAACTCGTGATCTTTCCACCATATGGAAAGAGACCCAAAATTCTCTCTTACAGGCTTCATCACGCATGAAGAAGTTTGCTGATAAGAAAAGAAGAGCTCCCCCCATTTTTTCTCCCGGAGACAAGGTATGGCTCTCCGCTAAATATGTCCGCTTCCGTGTTCCCAGCTACAAATTGGGACCACGCTATCTTGGTCCTTTCAAAATTTTGTGCCAGATTAATCCTGTCTCTTACAAACTTCTTCTTCCTCCTTCTCTTCGTATTCCTAATGCCTTTCATGTCTCTCTTCTTAAATCACTCATCATCAACCGCTTCTCTCCCAAACTCATTTCTCCTACTCCTGTCTCCGGTTCTTCTGATATCTTCACCGTTAAGGAGATACTGGCCTCCAAAAAGGTCAGAGGTAAAACTTTTTTTTTAGTGGACTGGGAGGGCTGTGGTCCTGAAGAGAGATCCTGGGAACCTGAGGACAATATCCTAGATAAAAGTCTGGTCCTCAGGTTCTCAGGCTCTAAGAAGAGGGGGAGACCCAAGGGGGGGGGTACTGTTACGCCGAGCGCTTCGGGTCCCCGCTCCTCCCCGGAGCGCTCGCAACATCTTCGCTACGGCAGCGCCCCGGTCAGATCCACTGACCGGGTGCGCTGCGATACCGCCTCCAGCCGGGATGCGATTCGCGATGCGGGTGGCGCCCGCTCGCGATGCGCACCCCGGCTTCCGTACCTGACTCGCTCTCCCTCGTTCCTGTCCCGGCGCGCGCGGCCCCGCTCCCTAGGGTCTCTGCGATTTAAAGGGTCACTGCGCCACTGATTGGCGCAGTGGTTCCAATTAGTGTTTTCACCTGTGCACTCCCTATGTATACCTCACTTCCCCTGCACTCCCTCGCCGGATCTTGTTGCCCTTGTGCCTAGTGAAAGCGTTCCCTTGTGTGTTCCTAGCCTGTGTTCCAGACCTCCTGCCGTTGCCCCTGACTACGATCCTTGCTGCCTGCCCCGACCTTCTGCTACGTCCGACCTTGCTTCTGTCTACTCCCTTGTACCGCGCCTATCTTCAGCAGTCAGAGAGGTTGAGCCGTTGCTAGTGGATACGACCTGGTCACTACCGCCGCAGCAAGACCATCCCGCTTTGCGGCGGGCTCTGGTGAATACCAGTAGTGACTTAGAACCGGTCCACTAGCACGGTCCACGCCAATCCCTCTCTGGCACAGAGGATCCACCTCCTGCCAGCCGGCATCGTGACAGTAGATCCGGCCATGGATCCCGCTGAAGTACCTCTGCCAGTTGTCGCTGACCTCACCACGGTGGTCGCCCAGCAGTCACAACAGATAGCGCAACAAGGCCACCAGCTGTCTCAACTGACCGTGATGCTACAGCAGCTACTACCACAGCTTCAGCAATCATCTCCTCCGCCAGCTCCTGCACCTCCTCCGCAGCGAGTGGCCGCTTCAGGCCTACGACTATCCTTGCCGGATAAATTTGATGGGGACTCTAAGTTTTGCCGTGGCTTTCTTTCACAATGTTCCCTGCACTTGGAGATGATGTCGGACCAGTTTCCTACTGAAAGGTCTAAGGTGGCTTTCGTAGTCAGCCTTCTGTCTGGAAAAGCTCTGTCATGGGCCACACCGCTCTGGGACCGCAATGACCCCGTCACTGCCTCTGTACACTCCTTCTTCTCGGAAATTCGTAGTGTCTTTGAGGAACCTGCCCGAGCCTCTTCTGCTGAGACTGCCCTGCTGAACCTGGTCCAGGGTAATTCTTCCGTTGGCGAGTACGCCATACAATTCCGTACTCTTGCTTCTGAACTATCCTGGAATAATGAGGCCCTCTGCGCGACCTTTAAAAAAGGCCTATCCAGCAACATTAAAGATGTTCTGGCCGCACGAGAAATTCCTGCTAATCTACATGAACTCATTCATCTTGCCACTCGCATTGACATGCGTTTTTCCGAAAGGCGTCAGGAGCTCCGCCAGGATATGGACTTTGTTCGCACGAGGCGTTTTTTCTCCCCGGCTCCTCTCTCCTCTGGTCCTCTGCAATCCGTTCCTGTGCCTCCTGCCGTGGAGGCTATGCAAGTTGACCGGTCTCGCCTGACACCTCAAGAGAGGACACGACGCCGCATGGAGAATCTCTGCCTGTACTGTGCCGGTACCGAACACTTCCTGAAGGATTGTCCTATCCGTCCTCCCCGCCTGGAAAGACGCACGCAGACTCCGCACAAAAGTGAGACAGTCCTTGATGTCAACTCTGCTTCTCCACGTCTTACTGTGCCTGTGCGGATATCTGCATCTACCTTCTCCTTCTCTACTATGGCCTTCTTGGATTCCGGATCTGCAGGAAACTTTATTTTGGCCTCTCTCATCAACAGGTTCAACATCCCGGTAACCAGTCTCGCCAGACCCCTCTACATCAATTGTGTTAACAATGAAAGATTGGACTGTACCATACGTTACCGCACGGAGCCCCTTCTAATGTGCATCGGACCTCATCAAGAAAAAATTGAGTTCTTGGTCCTCCCCAATTGCACTTCCGAAATTCTCCTTGGACTACCGTGGCTCCAACGCCATTCCCCAACCCTGGATTGGTCCACAGGGGAGATCAAGAGCTGGGGTATCTCTTGTTTCAAGGACTGCCTTAAACCAGTTCCCAGTACTCCCTGCCGTGATCCTGTGGTTCCCCCTGTAACCGGTCTCCCTAAGGCCTATATGGACTTTGCTGATGTGTTTTGCAAAAAACAAGCTGAGACTCTACCTCCTCACAGGCCTTATGACTGTCCTATTGACCTCCTCCCGGGCACTACTCCACCCCGGGGCAGAATTTATCCTCTGTCCGCCCCAGAGACTCTTGCTATGTCTGAGTACATCCAGGAAAATTTAAAAAAGGGGTTTATCCGCAAATCCTCCTCTCCTGCCGGAGCTGGATTTTTCTTTGTGTCCAAAAAAGATGGCTCCCTACGTCCTTGCATTGACTACCGTGGTCTTAATAAAATCACGGTAAAGAACCGCTACCCTCTACCTCTTATCTCTGAACTCTTTGATCGCCTCCAAGGTGCCCACATCTTTACCAAACTGGACTTAAGAGGTGCTTATAATCTCATCCGCATCAGGGAGGGGGATGAATGGAAAACGGCATTTAACACTAGAGATGGACACTTTGAGTATCTGGTCATGCCCTTTGGCCTGTGCAACGCCCCTGCCGTCTTCCAAGACTTTGTTAATGAAATTTTTCGTGATCTCTTATATTCCTGTGTTGTTGTGTATCTGGACGATATTCTGATTTTTTCTGCCAACCTAGAAGAACACCGCCAGCATGTCCGCATGGTTCTTCAGAGACTTCGTGACAATCAACTTTATGCCAAAATGGAGAAATGTCTGTTTGAATGTCAATCTCTTCCTTTCCTAGGATACTTGGTCTCTGGCCAGGGACTACAAATGGATCCAGACAAACTCTCTGCCGTCTTAGATTGGCCACGCTCCGTGCTATCCAACGTTTTTTGGGGTTCGCCAATTATTACAGACAATTTATTCCACATTTTTCCACCATTGTGGCTCCTATCGTGGCTTTAACCAAAAAGAATGCCAATCCTAAGTCATGGCCTCCTCAAGCGGAAGACGCCTTTAAACGGCTCAAGTCTGCCTTTTCTTCTGCTCCCGTGCTCTCCAGACCTGACCCATCTAAACCCTTCCTATTGGAGGTTGATGCCTCCTCAGTAGGAGCTGGAGCGGTTCTTCTACAAAAAGATTCTTCCGGGCATGCTGTTACCTGTGGTTTTTTTTCTAGGACCTTCTCTCCGGCGGAGAGGAACTACTCCATCGGGGATCGAGAGCTACTGGCCATTAAATTAGCACTTGAGGAATGGAGGCATCTGCTGGAGGGATCAAAATTTCCAGTTATTATTTACACCGATCACAAGAATCTCTCCTATCTCCAGTCTGCCCAACGGCTGAATCCTCGCCAGGCCAGGTGGTCTCTGTTCTTTGCCCGGTTTAATTTTGAAATTCACTTTCGCCCTGCCGATAAGAACATTAGGGCCGATGCTCTCTCTCGTTCCTCGGATGCCTCGGAAGTAGAGCTCTCTCCGCAACACATCATTCCTCCTGACTGCCTGATCTCCACTTCTCCAGCCTCCATCAGGCAAACTCCTCCAGGGAAGACCTTCGTCTCTCCACGCCAACGCCTCGGAATCCTCAAATGGGGTCACTCCTCCCATCTCGCAGGCCATGCGGGCATCAAGAAATCCGTGCAACTCATCTCTCGTTTCTATTGGTGGCCGACTCTGGAGACGGATGTTGTTGATTTTGTGCGGGCCTGCACTGTCTGTGCCCGGGATAAGACTCCTCGCCAGAAGCCCGCTGGTCTTCTTCATCCTCTGCCTGTCCCCGAACAGCCTTGGTCTCTGATTGGTATGGACTTTATTACAGACTTACCCCCATCCCGTGGCAACACTGTTGTTTGGGTGGTCGTTGATCGATTTTCCAAGATGGCACATTTTATTCCTCTTCCTGGTCTTCCTTCAGCGCCTCAGTTGGCAAAACAATTTTTTGTACACATTTTTCGTCTTCACGGGTTGCCCACGCAGATCGTCTCGGATAGAGGCGTCCAATTCGTGTCAAAATTCTGGAGGGCTCTCTGTAAACAACTCAAGATTAAATTAAACTTTTCTTCTGCTTATCATCCTCAATCCAATGGGCAAGTAGAAAGAATTAACCAGGTCCTGGGTGATTATTTACGGCATTTTGTTTCCTCCCGCCAGGATGACTGGGCAGATCTTCTACCATGGGCCGAATTCTCGTATAACTTCAGAGTCTCTGAATCTTCTTCCAAATCCCCATTTTTCGTGGTGTACGGCCGTCACCCTCTTCCCCCCCTCCCTACTCCCTTGCCCTCTGGTTTGCCCGCTGTGGATGAAATAACTCGTGATCTTTCCACCATATGGAAAGAGACCCAAAATTCTCTCTTACAGGCTTCATCACGCATGAAGAAGTTTGCTGATAAGAAAAGAAGAGCTCCCCCCATTTTTTCTCCCGGAGACAAGGTATGGCTCTCCGCTAAATATGTCCGCTTCCGTGTTCCCAGCTACAAATTGGGACCACGCTATCTTGGTCCTTTCAAAATTTTGTGCCAGATTAATCCTGTCTCTTACAAACTTCTTCTTCCTCCTTCTCTTCGTATTCCTAATGCCTTTCATGTCTCTCTTCTTAAACCACTCATCATCAACCGCTTCTCTCCCAAACTCATTTCTCCTACTCCTGTCTCCGGTTCTTCTGATATCTTCACCGTTAAGGAGATACTGGCCTCCAAAAAGGTCAGAGGTAAAACTTTTTTTTTAGTGGACTGGGAGGGCTGTGGTCCTGAAGAGAGATCCTGGGAACCTGAGGACAATATCCTAGATAAAAGTCTGGTCCTCAGGTTCTCAGGCTCTAAGAAGAGGGGGAGACCCAAGGGGGGGGGGGTACTGTTACGCCGAGCGCTTCGGGTCCCCGCTCCTCCCCGGAGCGCTCGCAACATCTTCGCTACGGCAGCGCCCCGGTCAGATCCACTGACCGGGTGCGCTGCGATACCGCCTCCAGCCGGGATGCGATTCGCGATGCGGGTGGCGCCCGCTCGCGATGCGCACCCCGGCTTCCGTACCTGACTCGCTCTCCCTCGTTCCTGTCCCGGCGCGCGCGGCCCCGCTCCCTAGGGTCTCTGCGATTTAAAGGGTCACTGCGCCACTGATTGGCGCAGTGGTTCCAATTAGTGTTTTCACCTGTGCACTCCCTATGTATACCTCACTTCCCCTGCACTCCCTCGCCGGATCTTGTTGCCCTTGTGCCTAGTGAAAGCGTTCCCTTGTGTGTTCCTAGCCTGTGTTCCAGACCTCCTGCCGTTGCCCCTGACTACGATCCTTGCTGCCTGCCCCGACCTTCTGCTACGTCCGACCTTGCTTCTGTCTACTCCCTTGTACCGCGCCTATCTTCAGCAGTCAGAGAGGTTGAGCCGTTGCTAGTGGATACGACCTGGTCACTACCGCCGCAGCAAGACCATCCCGCTTTGCGGCGGGCTCTGGTGAATACCAGTAGTGACTTAGAACCGGTCCACTAGCACGGTCCACGCCAATCCCTCTCTGGCACAGAGGATCCACCTCCTGCCAGCCGGCATCGTGACAATGAGGAGACCTTACAGTGGCACAGCGTGGAGGTGGCGGCAGCATGAGGAGAACATATAGTGGCTGAATGACACAGCGTGGAGTTGGCAACAGCATAATAAGACCACATAGTGGCTGAATGACACAGCGCGGAGGTGGCGGCAGCATGAGGAGACCATATAGTGGCTAAATGACACAGCGTGGAGGTGGCGGCAGTATGAGAAGACCATATAGTGGCTGAATGGCACAGCATGGAGGTGGCGGCAGTATGAGGAGACCATATAGTGGCTGAATGACAGAGCATGGAGGTGTCGGCAGTATGAGGAGACCATATAGTGGCTGAATGACACAGCGTGGAGGTGGTGGAAGCATGAGGAGAACATATAGTGCCTCAATGACACAGCGTGGAGGTGGCGGCAGCATGAGGAGAACACATGGTGGCAGAATGAGACAGCCTGGAGGTGGCAACAGCATCAGGAGTCCTGAAAGTGACCCGGTGACAGAGTGGGGTGGTGGGTGGCAATACCAGTACCCGGTGATGAAGGTGGGTGAAAAAATTAGAACTTGGCATCAGATGTGTGGCATCAGGTGGGTGGCAGAATCAGAATAGTAGCTGAGACAGGTAGGCAGAAGAAAACGGTCTCTTTTGTTATAGTGTTAGTGTGCACAACTAAGTATTGAGGATATGAATTACATAAAACTTAACTTTTAATAATATGCTTAGGATAAAATATATGGCCCCCAATTTTTTTTTAATCAAACCGAAGGAAAGGTGTGCACAAAACACCATGAGCCACCTACACCACCAAGTATTGATGTGATGCAAAGACCTCTAAAAGGTGGAAGGGAACAACGTATAGTCCATTGTAGCAGGTGGAAACTCTATTTCCACCTAAAAACCCTGGGAAATGGCAGTGTTTGTAGGGGGAAATAGGGAAAGGTTCCGAGTGGGGCTGCCCTATTTAGGGCGAGTAACACTTGCAAAGAAGGGAATTAATAATAAGAGAGTAGGGCCTTACAGGGGAAGTTTATACCCCCACTGATTACAATGGACCATACGTTGTTCAAAAGACCAACCAAGAATTAGCTAAAATTTAACAACTTTTATTGAAAACAATTAAAACCTATATCAATATTCGCTATAAAATGAATACAGAGTCACGGGTCTCAATATAAGGAGACTCTACTCAGGGACAATTTTATAGTGATTATTGATATAGGTTTTAATTGTTTTCAATAAAAGTTGTAACATTTTAGCTAATTCTTGGTTGTTTTTTTGATAGTAATGAGCTAAATTCGATTCGTGGTGCATATTTCAGTGATTGTTTACCATATGTTGTTCCCTTCCACCTTTTAGAGATCTTTGAATCACATCAATACTTGGTGGTGTAGGTGGCGCATGGTGTTTTTTGTACACCTTTCCTTTTGTATGATTTTTTAAAAAAAAATTGAGCGCATAGATTTTATCCTAAGAAAAGTTAAGTTTTAGCTAATGCATATCATCAATACTTACTTGTGGTCTGATGGCGAGGAATGTCTGTAACTGGGGAGCAGCACATGAAATATGTTTTGCACTCTCCATATTTGTGAAGTGTTGGTGTGGCACCAGGGTCAATCTACTCTGAGGCATCTGGCATTATTGGATGGAAATCCTGTCTGATTCATGCCTGATTCCTCTTCACAAAGGTCAGTCTCTCCCCATTTTTCAAGGATAGACGAGTTCTCCTTGGGGTGACTATGGCCCCCGCCGCACTAAACACCCTCTCTGATGCCACACTACTGGCCGGGCAGGACAGCTTTTCCAGGGAAAACTCTGCTAGTTGCGGCCAAAAATCATGTTTAGCTGCCCAGAAGTCCAGCGGATCTTAAAGGTTTGTTGGCATGGTCATGTCAAGGTACGCCATCACCTGCTGGTTCAGGTCCTGCTCCAGGTCTATCTCCTGTTGATGAGTTGCTTCACTATGTGGGTGAAGAAAGGTACACATCAGCGACTGTAGACTCAGGCTGCTGCTGATGGAGCTGGTACTGCTCCTGCCACCCCTCCCCAGCAGCCATGGCAGTGAAAAGTGAGCGCAGAGGGCGCCCGAGTCAGACCTGCGAGAGAATGGACGTTGGTGCAGATAGGCATCGGCCAACTGACTACGTAGGATGTCTCTGTAGTAGGTCAGTTTGTCCTCCCTCTCAGTGGGTGTGAAAAAGGCCCCCATTTTGTGCCGGTAGTGAAAGTCCAATAAAGTGGAGAGCCAGAAGTCATCCCGCTGCCGAATGGTGACAATTCAGGGGTCATTACGCAAGCAAGTGAGCATGCATCGTGCCATTTGCGCAAGTGACTTGGAGGGACTCCCTGCCTCCATCACCACTGTATACTGCCACGCTGTGTCAGGGTTCTGTGTCTTGCCTTCCTCATAACCCTCTAGCTCCTCTAGCTGCTTCTGCTCCTCCTCTCCTGTCAGATGACTAGAAAAACCGCCCATCTCGTGAAACTTAAACTGTGCTCCACTGTGCCCCTCCCCCTCCAGTTCAGGCCCCACAGGGCTCATGTGGCCGTGAGATGTAGGCGCCACATCTCCAGTGCCCTGACCAGCCATCGTTTCCAACACCAGGGCCAAATCATCACTGGTGCCTGCTCCGGGCCCCGTGCCCGCAGGGGGCCCCCGTCACATTCGGGACATCCTTGTGTCCGGAAAAATCTTTTCAGGGCACAAGGATGCCCCAGTTACCTCTATGCGGCCCCGCGTTAACTTTAAAAACGCAGGGGCTGCTGGGAGGTAACGCAGGGACGTCACTGATGTGCCGTGCGTGCGCCCATAGAAGAGCAGAGCAGCAAGGACAACGCGTGCACATGGTAAGTCACCAGCGGCACGTCATCTTCGGTGTTTTGACCACCGCTCCCGCTCCTCTGGGGGAACTGTACTGCACCTAATGTGGGGGAACTATATTGCACCTAATGTGGGGGAACTATAATGCACCTAAAGGGGGGAACTATACTGCACCTAATGTAGGGGAACTATACTGCACCTAATGTGGGGAACTATATTGCACCAAATGTGGGGGAACTGTACTGCACACCTAATGTGGGGGAACTGTACTGCACACCTAATGTGGGGGAACTATACTGCACACCTAATGTGGGGGAACTGTACTGCACACCTAATGTGGGGGAACTGTACTGCACACCTAATGTGGGGGAACTGTACTGCACCTAATGTGGGGGAACTGTGGGGAGTGGGGGGGGGCATCATAATGAAGTGCTCCGTCTTCCAGGCAGCCCTAATCTGGCCCTGTCCAACACGTGTTGTAGTAGATGAAGCAGTGGAATTATGTTGTTCATCCCGTAACATGGCGACTGACTGATAATGTGGCTCCCTCAAAGGGCCAGAGAAAACGGCAGGTGTCACGTATGAGCTGCCTCTGGTTGACATTGAAGTTACACAGGGGAGCACTCCTATCCGCTTGGATCATCAAGAAATTGGCGATGGCTTTTCTCTGTTTGTATAGTCATTCCAACATATGGAGGGTGGAATTCCAACGTGTGGAAACGTTGCAAATCAGACTATGTTGGGGGATGCTGTTTTGGCGCTGCAGCTCAAGGAGGGTGTGCTTTGCAGTGAACAGGTGGCTGAAGTGCATGCAAAGTTTCCTTCCCATTGTTAGGATGTCTTGCAGATGGGTGGAAAACTTCAGGAACCACTTGACAACCAGATTGAACATGTGTGCCATGCAGGGCACATGCCTCAGGCGTCCTTGTCGCAGCACAGACAAGATGTTCTTCCAGTTGTCGGTCACCATGGTTCCCATTTTCAGTTTTCGTGGAGTAAGCCATGATTTGATTTCTTCATGATTGCTTTTTGCAGTTCCGCCCCTGTGTGACTCCGTTCGCCAAGGCAGACCATGTGAAGAACAGCGTGATACCCCTATGCCCTACACACATGGTATGATTGAGGTGCACTGAGACTTGTACGTGCAGTGGAGGCTGAGGACATGGTGCAGGATGAGGAGGCGGAGTTGCATACTGTCACAAGACCAATGGCCTGAGAGCATGGAGGCGGAAGCGGCGTGACCTGTCCAAGTTGCTGTTCACCCAGTGGGCTGTAAAGGGCATGTATTGTCCCTGACCATATTTACAGCTCCACGTGTTGGCACTGCTGTGCACTTTGGTACACACCGACAGGCTCAAGGACTGGCCCACCTTCTGTTCCACAAAATTGCAGGGCCGGTACTGACTTCTTCACAAAGAAATGCCGGCTTGGGACTCTCTACCTCCCCTCGGCACATCACTCTCTACCTCCCCTCGGCACAAACCATCACTGAAAGGTGCAGAGTCCACCACTTGAAAAGGGAGGGACTGCAGCACTAGCAACTTGGACAAGAGCAGATTCAGCTTCCGTACCAATGGACGAGTGGCCGCATACTGTTGTCTCTTGGACATGGCTTCGCCGATGGTGGAGCCTTGGCTGGCTGAAACAGGGAGCGGTGTGCCATTGAGTGATGCCATATCAGAGCCACGGTTTTTCCAGGCCGCTTTATGGTGACGCTGCATATGTTGATGCAGGGCCGTGGTGCCAACATTGGGACCCTCCTCCTCCAGATGCTTTATGAAAAACTGCCACACCGCCGAGTAGCTGATTTTTCCACCAACAGTCTGTACTGAATGACTGCTACTGCCGCCGACTCCAGGAACCCCTGTTTCACTACCTCCTGGGAAGGTAGGCTGCCGCAAAGCAGGTGGTCTACCCCGGGCATGTTTGGCTCCAGACTTTCCATTTCTGCCACCATGCTGACTGCCAACCATGCTACCACCTTGCTGGCTCAGCTGCTGCCTCACAGGCGACCTGCAACCCTCTTCTCCTGATGATGATGAAGCCCCTTCTGCACCAGGCTCCCAAGTGCGATCGGCTTCATCATCATCATCATCGAGTTGTGTCTGCACATCACTGATGTCCTCCTCAGGTTCCTCAAAGGTGTCTGCTTCAGGAGCCTGAATGCTCGCAACACCACCTCCCACGCCACTCTCCTCATCACTACTTGGCCACCTAGCATAAGAAGCAGCGCATGTCTCCTCCATTTCTTGGCTGTCCAGAAGCTGCTGACTGTCTTCTAGATCGTCCTCACTAAATAGTGGAGCTGAACCCACAGCATAAGATACTTCTGTAGGAGAGGGAACAGCATAGGACAGCGGCAATGGGAGGACAGGGACTGCTTGCGGTCTGAGGAACCCACCGACAGTTGACTGGGGGTGTCAGATGTCACTTGTGATGAAGTATATGACCGTGTTAAGCTATCGATGATGGCAGATGGGTTGCTGGTCCAGACATGAACGCTAGATGATACTGGGAGCTCAGGCCTCTTGCTGCGACTCCTGCTGCCACTCGCCCCTAGTCTGCTGTGACCTCTGCCTGCGCCTGATGAGTTTAGGCCTCTGCCACTCCTCTGTGCAAGTTCTGGCTCCACTGCGCTTAAAAAAGTATTTGTGTACAACACCAGCCGGTGAGTAATTTTGTCTGGCCTTTCACAGTATCTAGGCCCTTGAGACTTTAACAGGTACAAAATAGTACACCACTTAGATGTACGTATGTGGTATGCACTTATGAGGGGAGAAAAATGCGCTACAGTACGCTTAAAAAAGTATTTGTGCACAACACCAGCAGTACACACCAGTACTGTAGCACACAGTCGCTGTGCACTACACCCAAAATTGAACTTTCTCTCTCAATCTCACTCCCTTCCCTATCAGTGCTTCTAGGCAGGATTTGTGCTTGAGCTGGATCGATGCTGTTCTGTGCAACACACTGTTCTCTGTCCCTCTCCATAATAGAATGCTGTAGACAGTGACTGGGAGATGAAATGTTGCAGTAAGAATGCTTTTCTGTGCAAAACACACTGCTCTCTGTTCCTCTTTCTGTGCAACAGAACGCTGACTTGACTAGGTCTGTCCCTACAGCGCTGTCTGTGCCTATTTATCTTTCTGCAATGAAAGACTGAAGTGAGTGGCTGCAATATGGCTTACGATTATATAGAGCTGTGACATCACAGGGGTGGCTGGCTGCTGATAGGCTGCATGGGGCATGTGATTCAGGGTCATCCCCGCCTAGCCTTGTTCCCACCTTCCCAGGATTCCTTGCCCCATGTCCTCTCATGTGGATCCGCCATTTTAGATGCCCTGGAGCCTGGACCGCACTAAATGGAGATTAATTTGTTGCGAATCACAGTTTTCCTGAAATTTGTAACAAATTTGGATTCGTTAGTGGGTGCCAACGGCTGTCCGGGTATGCTGGGAGTTGTAGTTTTGCAACAGCTGGAGGGCTACAATTTGTAGACCACTGTACTATATCTTAAATAAGAAATCTGAACATGCTTGTGACGTAAAGTTCCTGTGCAAATCCAAGCGAATATAGTCCCTTTGGCATAAAGTTGCAAAGTCCACAAAGAGATTAGTGTTTAACAGAAGGGTCCTTGCTCAGCTGGTTTCCCGCTTCTTGGATAGTTATGGGAAATAATTAGATACAATAGGTATATGAGGACCACATAGACTGGTGGTCATATTCTGCCGATAATCTACTATGTTCCTAAATAATGACTACAACCTGAAATAGCTTTGTATTATTTCACGTGGATGAACGGATCATCAGCCCGAGCGCCAATTCTCAGTCTTCATTGAATTATCACCAACAATGCTGCGCTATCATATCAAAGGGACTCGGGTACTTGTATCTACTGTAGAAAATGTCACATTATAGGAAAATACTACAAAACAAACACAAGGCGAGCGACTTTTATTTTTTTCCCCGCTGACAGGGAAGTTTGATTGCTTAATTTGCTACAAATCAGTGTCCATTAGTCTAAAGCATCGGGTGATTTTTAGCAAATAATCAGTTTGTCAGCCGCAGAGCGGGATAAAAATGCGCTGTTTACAATAGGTCTTGCGCCGGCGTACTATCCATTAGCATTTTCAATGATGCAGTGAATGGCGGCTGGTGATTGCCGGTCTCTTCTGTTGATTCGCCTTTGTTTGGGTGAAGTGGACTCACAATACGTTTTTAATTGGCAGAGCAATAGGAACTTTGTCTAATTTGCTTTCGGGAGGGAAAAGAATGAAAGGAAAGAGAGAGAGAGAAATTTATGCAGAGAATATATTGTATCTGCCAAAGTCTAAGCTGCAGCGACAGACAAAATAGAAGTATGAAAAAGGATTGTTAAGTCGTTCTGTATTCTCCTGGGTTAAATGCCAGATGTCAATCCTTATCAGAATGCACAATCGGTAAAAGACAAAGTTATGGATTCTGAAACAGATGAAAAGTTCAATAAGGATTACAGATATGGGGGAAGACTGCAATATATAATGTGACGCCAGGCCTCGAATGTAATAGATAGATAGATAGAGAGATAGATAGATAGATAGATAAATATGAGATAGATGGATAGATAGATATGAGATAGATATGAGATAGATATGAGATAGATAGATATGAGATAGATGGATAGAGAGATATGAGATAGATATATAGATAGATAGATATAAGACAGATAAATAGATATGAGATAGATAGATATAGATGATAGATAGATATGAGATAGATAGATAGATATGAGATAGATAGATGGATATGAGATAGATAGATATAGATGAAAGATAGATAGATAAGAGATAGATAAATAGATAGATAAATAGGAGATAGATAGATAGATAGATATGAGATGGATCGATAGATAGATAGATAGATAGATAGATAGATAGATATGAGATAGATAGATATGAGATAGATATGAGATAAATATTAGATAGATAGATATGAGATAGATAGATAGATATGAGATATATATGTTACATAGCCTTGTGTCTACAGTAGTGTTGAGCGCGAATATTCGAAATGCTAATTTTTTACCACGAATATCGGCACTTCGCGAATATTAAGAATATAGTGATATGTTCGCAATGACAAACAGAAAGCAGATATCCCGGCTCAATCCCTGGTCTGAATGCTGGGCGCGGGGTGGGTGTGGACCTCACCCGGATAAATCACGAAGAAAGAGAAGAACTCCAGCTCAGCTCAGGAAGATACGGCTTTATTCACATCAACGAGGCAACAGGTAACAGGGAGGAAGTGACGCGTTTCGGCCAGGTGCTGGCCTTAGTCGTACCACTAAGTCGTACGACTAAGGCCAGCACCTGACCGAAACGCGTCACTTCCTCCCTGTTACCTGTTGCCTCGTTGATGTGAATAAAGCCGTATCTTCCTGAGCTGAGCTGGAGCTCTTCTCTTTCTTCGTGATATTCGCAATGACGAAACGTGCTCTCGAATCACCCAAACTGCAAGAAAAAGTGCAAACGTGTTACATTAAAAAAAGCGTGCACAAAGGATGCAGTCTATCGCAAGCCCTTCTCCGATAGGAGAGAGGCCCCCCAACAAACCTTACCCTTTCCCTCCGGACCAAAAGGTACCTGCGAGGTTCCAGGTTCGATGTCCCTTTTCGCCAAAGCTACTTAGGGGCCACAAAAGCTCCTGGCATCCCCCTTTGCGTTAGCCATGGTATCTGCCCACAAAGCCGATAACGGTAGGTACCCTGCCAAAGCAGTAGTACCCAGGGTGTTGGCAGGGATGTGCGGAACCTTATGGCCACACACACCTCCCCTAGACCGCCAGGAGGGACACCCAGAAGCGCTACCGCATCCTGACAAATCCAGTGGACACACAACACGCAAAAAGTGACACAGTGAGACAAAAAGAAATAAATAAGTGAATGTGTGCAGATATACTGCCCGGATCTATAAAAATGTATCTGATCCTAGCCAGAAGGCCGGGAATCAAGAGGTGAGTGCCACAAGGTGAAGAGATTATGGTGCCCGTGCTTCAACTCAGTGAGCCAGTACACCCAGTGAGTTTCAGCACCTCGGGCTCACCACTCCCCGAGGCACTAAGGTACCTCAGCTCTAGACCCTCTCAGCCTCATGGCGAGACCCGGAGGAAACAGGTCACATCAGGACAGCCGTCGAGCTGATTCCTCAGAACCAGCCCTGGAACGCCCCGGTACACCTGCTCCCTACCATGCAGCACCCATCCCCACCAGCATGAAACTGATAATAACAGATACTACACTTGATCTGAGCCAAAAGGCCGAAAAGCGATATATATATATGAATATATGCGAATATGCAAATATTTGTGAATATCGGCACTTCCAGTCAGAGGACACTGATCCCTCACTTGGAACTTCTTTTTGGGGGTTCTCCATATTTTTGGGGCACACTGCGGTGCCTCATTTACAGCCAAAACAATTTAAAGACTTAGAAAACCCATTCATCCGGGGTGAACTTGACTCGTCCATCTCTAAACTCCCATTGGGTAAGATCCATAGGCTGGATGAGGCAGGTTCTCCATGCTTTGGGACCATAGTTTTCTGACTTTTACCATCCAAAACTCTTACACCGCATCCCTACCACAAACCCCATGATTGCTATACAGGGGCAGAATCAGGACAGGAGGGAAATGACCCCCCCCCCCCCAAACTTATTAACATTTCAATGCCAAAAGCTGGGACGTTGGTAAACCACACCCCAATTCTGATTGGGAATGCCACAAATCGAACCCCTCTTCTTTAATGCAAATCTGCATAAAACCCACCCCCTTTATTATCAATATCATTTAATTTCACTCTGAGTTTAAAGGGGTACTCCAAAGGATACTCCAAAGGATAGGGGATAAGATGCCTGATCGCGGGGATCTCGCCGCTGGGGACCCCCGTGATCTTGAATGCAGCACCCCAGTTAAAATCAGTCCCCGGAGCACGTTCGACCACGGGGCTGGTGGCGTGTGACGTCACGCTCCGCCCCTCAATGCAAGCCTATGGGAGGGGGCGTGACAGCTGTCACGCCCCCCTCCCATAGGCTTGCATTGAGGGACGGAGCGTGACATCACACGGGGCTGTCACGCCCCCTCCCATAGGCTTGCATTGAAGGGCGGAGCATGACATCACACGGGGGCTGTCACGCCCCCTTCCATAGGCTTGCATTGAGGGGCAGAGCGTTACGTCACACGGGGGCGGAGGCGTGACGTCACACGCCGCTGGCACCGTGGTCGCCAGCAATCAGACCCGGAGTGAACATGCTCCGGGGATTGATTTTAACTGGGGTGCTGCGTGCAAGATCATGTGGGTCCCCAGCGGCGGGACTCCCGCGATCAGGCATCTTATCCCCTATCCTTTGGATAGGCTATAAGATGTCTAAGCGCCGGAGTACCCCTTTAAGAAATGACTGAAAAACATATCTTGATCCAGTCTCCTCTGACCCAGTATATTCATGATACGCTGATTATTCGCTGGCCTGATTTCTCTTCTATCCCCTAAAACCATGATAAACATCCATGTTAAAAATAAAATTCTCATTTGCTTTGCTTCCAGCCCCTACTTAATACTTGAGCAGTCATCCTCTCCTGGCATCGGCCAAAAAAAAAAACAAGGAAACTGCAAGAATTTGATGCTCAGCATTGATTATACAAGCCATCCGACAAGAAGAGGAGTCAACACCGGGTGTATCTTGAAGGCCACATAAAATGTATCAGTCCTCGTCATAAACTGTGATGGATTCCACATGGCACATATAAACATTTAATTGGGAAATAATGAAACCGAAAAGAGTTGCATACAAATCTATGGCTGATTAAATATGACATGGTCCGTGATTACTGCCTGTCCGGGAAAAAATAAATAAATAAAAAAATCCCAGTTATTTTTAGATATTTCCATCAGTTTGTGTCTTATGAGCGACGCTGTAAGAATAAATAATTTTCATGGACACTTCGCAAATAATAATCGATTAAGTTTAATTAATTGCTGTTTTCATCTCGGACATAATAGCTGTCAGGACGTGTTTATAGCCGGCCCCATCAACATCCCGAGGCATGGGTTTTTCAGAAAACTATAACAGATTTATTAAAGGGAGTGAGTGTCTCTACATTGAATCATTTAGATGTTCATTGGTAAACTTCAGACGGGCCTGTACATGTGCTTCCTTGAGCAGGGGGACCTTGCAGGTGCTGCACCGTGTAGTGTGTTAACAATATTGTTGCTCGCGAATATTCGCAATGCAAATTTTATTCACGAATATCGCATATTCGCGAATTTGCGAATATTCGCGAATATAGCACTATATATTCGTAATTACGAATATTCATAATTTTTTTTTCACAGTACACATCACAGTGATCATCCCTCTCTGCTTCCAGCTTGTGTGGTGTAAAGAAGGCTCTAATACTACTGGGTTAGACTGGCGTGCAAATTTTTTGCATATGCAAATTTCCGCTTATGCTAATTTTTTATATGCTAATTTTCGCATATGTGAATTTTCGCATATGCGAAAATAAAACGAGAATATTACGAATATGCGAATTTAGCGAATATATGACGAATATTTGTCCATACATTCACGAATATTCGCGAAATCGAATATGGCTTATGCCGCTCAACACTAGTTAGCAATTGTTTTCTTGGTGACGATCAGGGCTGGTGCAAGGAATTTTGCCACCCTAGGCAAAAGTTAATTTTGCCGCCCCCTTGACTCCACCCATTGGCCTGCCCTTTGACATGCCCCACCTTACTACTGGGGTGACACACTGTAACAAACCTCCTCCTCATGTCATCTCCTTACTACTGGGGTGATACACTGTAACAAACCTTCCCTTCATGTAATTAGCAGACTACTGGGGTTACACACTGTAACAAGCCTCTTCCTCATGTAATCTCCTTACTACTGAGGTGACACACTGTAACAAACCTCCTCCTCATGTAATCACGTTACTACTGGAGTGACACACTGTAATAAACCTCCTCTTCAAGTAATCTCCTTACTACTGGGGTAACACACTGTAAAAAGCCTCCTCTGGTAATCACCTTACTACTGGGGTAACACACTGTAACAAACCTCCTCCTCATGTAATCCCCATACTACTGGGGTGGCACATTGTAACAAACCTTCTCACGTAATCTCCTTACTACTGGGGTAACACACTGTAACAAACCTTCCCTTCATGTAATTATCTTACTACTGGGGTGACACTGTAACAAACCTCCTTTTCATGCTGCTGGTTGAGCGAGGGGTTTGGATGCTGGTTGTCTAACTTTCTTGCAGCAGATCGGCGCCCCCCATCAAGAGGGCGCTCTAGGCGGCCGCCTATTTTGCCTATAGGCAGAGCTGGCCCTGGTGACAACAGTCCCAATCTCCTTGACAAGATCCTTCCGTGTAGTTCTGGGCTGATTCCTCACCGTTCTCAGAATCATTGAAACTCCACAAGGTGAGATCTTGGATAGAGTCCCCGACCGAGGGAGATTGATGGTTATTTTTTGTTTCTTCTCTTTGTGAATAATGGCACCGAGTTTTGTAAGTTTGTATACAAGTGAGAGCTGTGAAACAACATGAATCCTGCACTCACCACTAAACCGGCAACTCAAGGCTCCAAAAGCGGAGAAACCGGAGGACGAGGCTCTCACATCTGCGTGGGGCGCCAAGAGGCGCCCCACGCAGATGTGAGAGCCTCGTTCTCCGGTTTCCCGCTTTTGGAGCCTTGAGTTGCCGGTTTAGTGGTGAGTGCAGGATTCATGTTGTTGCACACCTCTTGTATTATTCATATCATTCCTAGCACCTCCGGAGAACTCTATAGCTGGATTACCCCCATTTTACCGGCTGATCAAGGCCGTTTTGCTACATATGTTGACCGTCTTACTACGTAGTGGTGCCGCCCAAGCTTCTATATTGAGATGTTGTAACTTCCCCCCCCAGGTGCTCGGCGATGGTCTTGTAGCCCATTCCAGCATGCTGTAGGTCTACAATCTTGTCTCTGACATCCTTGGACAGCTCTTTGGTTTTGATCATGTTTTTTTTCTTCCTTCACTGTATATAGTAGAGTTGAGATGTGTTATTAAAACATCAATGACCGAAAGTCGGTATATAGGTCAAAGTGTGACTTCGGGACTCTGCTATGAAACTAGCGACCGGTGATGTGGAAGCCACGTGAATGGAGCAGGAAAGAAAAACTGATTTTTGTCACAAGCCACTCAGCAAGATGTCTTTGTGATAATATACGTCAATTGCTATATGGTATCTGATGAATAGGCAATGATAAGCCTAGAAACGTGTTATGTGTTTGGACTTGTACTTTGCCAAAACGATGATTATTCTAACCAAGACAACTTGTTTGCTCCAAAAATATTTTCTGCTCCATTCATATGACCAAAAAGAATGGTAACCTCCCACCCCTATGACATCTGCACAAGCCGCGATCCTGTAAGGATATCTTAAACTTCTTCAAGAAGTTGGGCACTGTCAGATTCAAATACTTTTTATATGTTGTATACTTCAGAATTTTTGATACAAATCATGGCTTATAAAAAAGACCACTAGGGGCTCCCATACCATCCAGAACATAATCCTGTCCAGCTACAGCATCATCTTTTTCCCAGCTGAAGCACAGGCAGGGACAAAGTCCAGGAAGTGAGGGTGGGACAAGCACTCCTCTGTGCTCACTCCTGTCCTATCAGACTGCAGCCTGAAAACAGAGAGGAGGGGGACACAGAGCAGCCTGCAGCAGGGCCGCCATCAGGGTGGTACAACCCATACAACTGTATGGGGCCCTGAGATTCAGGAGGCCCGGACATCCCTGGACATTTTTTTTTATTTTTTATTGCCTTGTCAGTGAGTAACTGCGACTGTCTATTATTATTCTAATAAATTACTTCTTTCTAGGGCGCGGGCCCCTTAAGAGTAATGGCAGGGTCGGACAGGCCAGGGGCTGTTGGGAGTAGAGACGTCACGTGCCCCACGCTAGCACACACGTCCACTCCAATCACCTGACCTGTCCCTGCCTACGTCCCTGCACGATCTCCAGCAGAGACGATCCTCAGTGACAGGAGCAGCAGCCTCCGCTGCCTCACGCCGCTGCACCGATCCCCGGGGGCAGGGTAAGTGAACTTGTGAGGGGGGGGACTGTGACGAGAGGTGCTGGGGGGGGGTGTTATTGGGGTGATGAGAGGTGCAGGGGGGTTATGGAAGTGATGAGAGGTGCAGGGGGTTATGGGGGTGATGAGAGGTACAGGGGGGGGTTATGGGGTAATGACAGGTGCAGGGGGGGTTATGGGGGTGATAAGAGATGCAGTGGGGGTGTTATGGGGCTGATAAGAGATGCAGGGGGGTGTTATAGGGGTGACAAGAGGTGCAGGGGGGCTTATGGGGGTGAGAAGAGGTGCAGGGGGGTTATGAGGGTGATGAGAGGTGCAGGGGGGTTATGGGGGGTAATGAGAGGTGCAGGGGGGTGTTATGGGGGTGACAAGGGGTGCAGGGGGGTTATGGGGGTGATAAGAGGTGCAGGGGGGGTTATAGTAGTGATGAGGAGAGGTGCGGGGGGATTATAGTAGTGATGAGGAGAGGTGTGGGGGTTATAGTAGTGATGAGGAGAGGTGCGGGAGGGGGGTTATAGTAGTGATGAGGAGAGATGCGGGGGGGTTATAGTAGTGATGAGGAGAGGTGCGGGAGGGGGGTTATAGTAGTGATAAGGAGAGGTACGGGAGGGGGGTTTATAGTAGTGATGAGGAGAGGTGTGGGGGGTTATAGTAGTGATGAGGAGAGGTGCGAGAGGGGGGTTATAGTAGTGATGAGGAGAGGTGTGGGGGGATTATAGTAGTGATGAGGAGAGGTGCGGGGGGTTATAATAGTGATGAGGAGAGGTGCGGGGGGGTTATAGTAGTGATGAGGAGAGGTGTGGGGGGGATATAGTAGAGATGAGGAGAGGTGCGGGGGGTTATAGTAGTGATGAGGAGAGGTGCGGGGGGGTTATAATAGTGATGAGGAGAGGTGCGGAGGGGTTGTAGTAGTGATGAGGAGTGGTGCGGGGGGTTATAGTAGTGATGAGGAGTGGTGCAGGGGGGTTATAATAGTGATGAGGAGAGGTGCGGGGGGGTTATAGTAGTGATGAGGAGAAGTGCGGGGGGGGTTATAATATTGATGTGAAGAGGTGCGGGCATTATAGTAGTGATGAGGAGAGTTGCGGGGGGTTATAGTAGTGATGAGGAGAGATGCGGTGGGTTATAGTAGTGATGAGGAGAAGTGCGGGGGGGTTATAGTAGTGATGAGGAGAGGTGTGGGAGGAGGGTTATAGTAGTGATGAGGAGAGGTGCGGGGGGGTTATAATAGTGATGAGGAGAGGTGCGGGGGGTTATAGTAGTGATGAGGAGAGGTGCGGGGGGGTTATAATAGTATAATAGTGATGAGGAGAGGTGCGGGGGGGTTATAGTAGTGATGAGGAGAGGTGCGGGGGGTTATAATAGTGATGAGGAGAGGTGCGGGGGGTTATAATAGTGATGAGGAGAGGTGCGGGGGGTTATAGTAGTGATGAGGAGAGGTGCGGGGGGTTATAATAGTGATGAGGAGAGGTGCGGGGGGGTTATAGTAGTGATGAGGAGAGGTGCAGGGGGGGTCAGCAGTCGGACCCCCACCCAAAAAAAATGGGCTGCTTATTATAAAATGCCCGGGGGAGACAGGGGGGCACAGGCTTTGAGTTGTGTATGGGGCCCCAAAATTTCTGATGGCAGCCCTGGCCTGCAGTGATTGGATGAAAAGACCCAGCATAGCACAGCAGACTCAGGGAGGAAGTGAATGCATGGTGAGTGAAGGCGAGCTCAGTGCTTGCCTGAGACACGCCCCTTCCTGAGCAGTGGATGTCAGAATGAGTGAGCAGCAGAACAGAGGGATTTGTGAGCCAAATACAGAAGCTAGACACTGGAAAGGACGCTTCATGATGTTTTATGGATACACAGACTTGCGCAGAAGCTTGTTTTGAGATGGTGATAAGATATGGAGGAACCTAGCAAAGGACTCCAATAGAATAACAAAAAAAATATTATTCCCCCCAAAAAACTGTCTTACTTCTCGAGACGTTGCGTGTCGCATTGTCAAAGGAAATAATGCCGCCATCCCGACCGGCTTCGTACGGAATGACTGGGTTGTAAGAAGCGAAGGGAGAGTACTGCTTTACTGGCTGACTCTGTCTCTGAAGGAAGGAAACTGTTGTAGACACTTTGATAATAAAACATTAAAGAAGAAAGCCATCAGGTGATTGCGAGCGAGTCGAGGCGCTTTTTTTTTTTTTATGGCGCAGTTCAGTAGAAGAGAAGAATAAACGTACAAATCACTGAATCCATTAAAGGCATGTCCACAAAACCCACATATGATTTACTCAGGTTCACAAGAGCCAAAACAACCTAACTTTTTATGTGAGATTTAATGCCGGGCTTGTGTTTTTTTCGTGTTTGGCTGATGGATTTCTGAACATCGAGCTTATGAAAAAAAGCCAAGGACTAATTTAAAGTAATGTCCTTTCTGGGATATAAAAAGCTCAAGCATTTCAATTCTCTCTGATTAAAGTGATAGTGATGGGATTTGTCAAGTAGGGTGGATACAGGAGAAGACGGCGGCGCGGAAACAAAAAGTTACGCAAAAACTCTTTTAATTGGAACAGTGCTGGCCAAATGGTGGACCGCTGGCTGTTGTAAAACTACAATCCCCAGCATGCCGTTGGCTGTCCGGGCATGCTGAGAGTTGTAGTTTTGCAACAGATGGAGGTCCACAGTTTGGAGACCTGGGTTTTGGGTCTGGAGGACACAACCAATTAGAATTTTTGAGTTTTAAGACTTTGGTATTTTTTATGGTTATGCCGCTGACTGGCGCAACTGTTTGGAAATTTACGCAGTTCGGACATTTTCGCACGTGCCGGTAACACATATATGGGTTTTTTATTATTTTCTATGAATTTTTATATATTTTTTCAGTTGGGAAAAGGGGATTGATTTTAAAGGGGAATTCCAGGTAAAAGCTATATATATATATATATATATATATATATATATATATATATATATATATATATATATATACTCTCTCTCTCTCTCTCTATATATATATATATATATATATATATATATATATAAATATATATACACATATATGTGTATATATATATATATATATCAACTGGCTCCAGATTTGTAAATTACTTCTTTTGTAAATTTGTAAATTGTCTTGGGAGCTGTCCAGAGTAGGAGCGAAATTTTATAGCAAACCTCTTATGCTCCGGACAGTTCCTGAGACAGACAGAGGTGTCAGCAGGGAGCACTGTGGTCAGACAGAAAAGAACAACTCAACTTTAGCAGCTGATAACTATTGGAAGGATTAAGATTTTTTAATAGAAGTAATTTACAAATCTGTTTAACTTTCTGGAACCAGTTAATCTAAAAAAAAAAAAAAAAAGTTTTTTTTCCCTGGAATACCCCTTTAATTCATATTAGGGGATGGGCTTATTTATATTTTTAAAAACATATATATATTTTTTTATTTTATTAACACTATTTAAAGCAGTTGTCCAGTAATAGAAAAACAAAGCTCATTTCTTTCAAAGACAGCTCCACGTCTGTCTCCATGTTGGGTGTGGTTTTATAACTTGTCTCCATTTGCTTCAATGGAACTGAGCTGCAGAAACACACCCAACCTGGAGACAGACGGGGAGCGTTTTTGAAAGAAAGTTGCTCTGTTTTTCTATTCCTGGATAACCCCTTTAAGTCCCCCATAGGGGACAATTACATGCAATATTCAGTAATGCTATGCAGTTCATTGATAAAGCCTTCCTCAGCAGGCACTATCAGCAGATCAGGTGTGGGAAACTGAAATGCTAAGATGGGAATACCCCTTTGAAAGGGTTCTCCAGATGGAATTTTATAAGCAATCATTAGATTGCTTATACTGATCCACGTAATGTTTTGCATGACTCAGCTCAATCAACAAGGCTGTATTAGCAGATTTAACATGGCAGGCACTGGTAAAGGCCTCCGGCCTCCATGGAGACAGATCAGTGCCCATAATCAGGTTGCTGCAAAGGGGACGATCAGGCACATGACAGGCACAGCACCTGTGATTTAGCCATTTTAATGCTGCAGTAGCTTCTGATCTTGGCATTTAAGTGGTATGAAGTTCGTTCAGCTCCTGAGAACTTCATATATCTGAGCGCCCATCTGCCATATATAAATGGCAGATTGCGCAAAGGGGTTAATTAAGGTTTGTAGGTTTATTTATAGTTTGTAGAATCCGGGTGTGATAGGAAGATATTGCTCATGTTGAGGGATTTGCTGTTTTGGCACATTCAGCTGCATCAACCGTATGGATGCTCTTGTATGTAAATACCCACAGTATTTGTCCCTTTTGGGAACCTCTACCTTGCCATGAGTAAGAACATGTAACTCCTCGAAACACGTCTGCTCTATCAGTGATGTGTTTTTACAAGATGTCCAATAAAGTTTGTGAACTTTACAAATCTTGGAGCTGGAAGTCTTTCTATATTCTTTTTGTACATGGCCTTGTCTGGTGTCTTTGTGTGTTCCTAATCTGCAGGAAGCAACAGTGGCTGTTGGCTGTCTGGGTATGCTGGGAGTTGTAGATTGGAGATTTGGTTTCTAGGTGCTTGTCCGTAAGCAGGGGCGGACTGATCAGCCGGTCCATTCGGACATGGTTCGAGGGCCCAGCCGGGTAAAGGGCCCGCTGCAGCTGCTGAGAATCAAGGACACCTGTCCCGGATCCCAAGTCAGACAAGCGCTACTTTCTGCTGATGTTTTTTTCTACGTAAATATCCCTACGCTGCTCCTGCTCTGCGGAGAGAGGCAGCAGCGCAGGGATGAAAGTTACCTCATTGATGGCTCCGCCCCAGCACAGGAAGAGGACGGAGGCCGAGAGCTGACAGGCCTCCCAGGAACACAGCAGAGCGCCCGCTTCATGTGAGGGTAAGTGATGTCCCTGTGTGCTGCCTCTCTCCCCCCTGACTAGCAGTATAACCTGGGGCTGGGGTGTATGTATAGTAGCAGCCCAATGGGGTCACTTCACCTCCTCCAGTGTCCACAGGTCACCAACAGGTCACATTACCAGGACAATTTTTGGGAAAATAGTGGCAAAATCGCGGCAAAATCACGATTTTTCAAAAAAAAATTCTGGTAGTGTGACCTGTTGGTGACCTGTGGACACTGGAGAAGGTAAAGTGACCCCACTGGGGTGACAACATGTGAACACACTGCTTGTTTGTTTATCATTAAAGGAGATGTCTGGTACGGACTTTTCCTATTCCATCCTGCCGGGGCTGCAAAGACAGAAAACAAACTTTCACTTGCCTTCCTAGGTTCCCCGGAACTCCGCAACAGCTGATCGGTCGGCAGGGCTGTCTACTTCCTTCCTACTTCCCTTTAGCCCGGGAAGTCACACGGCGCTTCGGCCTATCACCGGTCGCAGCGATGTCCCGCCTCGGCCGGTGATAGGCTGAAGCGCCGTGTGACGTCTCGGGCTAAGGGAAGTAGGAAGTAGACAGCCCGGCCAACCGATCAGCTGTTGCGGAGCTCCGGGGAACATAGGAAGGTAAGTGAAAGTTTGTTTTCTTTTTTTGCAGCCCGGGCAGGGTGGAATAGGAATAATCCATACCAGACATCTCCTTTAACCCATTAATGGTACAGGATCTGTTGCATGCGTTGTTGCGCACATGCGCCCTATTCTCACACACATTGCAGCCGCTCCCCCTGCTCCCTGAGCTAGGCCAAGAGCAGCCACGATGTGCGCGAGTATACTGTGCATGCGTGCTGCGACTCGCACATCGAAGCATGTCTGCTCATAGCGGTGGATTGCCGCTATGAGCAGGCACAGATAGAGGCAGCACTGTAGGGTCCATTGTCGGCGGATCCACACCGTAAAATACGCTGTGGATCCGTCCGTGTGAATGAGCCCTAAGGACGCAAAGTGTACATGTGCACGCACTGTGCCTGCTCCCACTGTGTTGTATAAGTCATTAGCTGGAACCCTCGGCTTATGCCAGACATCACCAATCACGCTGGTGTCCGACATAGTGTCTAAAAGTGTTAAAACGCATGTGCTAGTCAGTTAGGGAAGCTGATCGGGACCACAGCGGAAAATCCACAGCGAGTCCCATTCAACTGAGAGGAAGGCTGAAGCCCTACCTGGCTCAGTGCCGTCAGATTGGCGCTCCAAGAATATAGGCAGCCTTTATAAATATAAGCCACTAACACTGATCAATACAGTGCTATAGTACAACATTGTTCAGTGTTTGCAAACAAAAGGTGACATGTGACAGTTTCACTTTTTTGCATTTTTGCACTTTGTTTTTTTCCTCCTCGTCTTCTAAAAATCATAACGCTTTTAATTTTCCACCTACAGAACTATATAAGGGCTTGTATTTTGCGCCACCAATTTTGCTTTGGAATGACATCAAACAATTGCTGAGTTTTGGTCACATCATATACCTTTATATATAAAAATGTATTTTAAAAAAGATCAAAACGTCCAATCTGAACAAGATTGTTACTGATAAAATACTACAGATCATCCTCATATACGGAAAAATATGAGTTATAGGGGTAAAAGGATGATTTGAAACATACACATTTTCCTACAAAAGCTATGATTTTTTTAAAGTAGAAAAATAATACAAAACCTATATAATGAGGGTATCTTTGTAATAATATACTATTATTATCATAAAGATATTGGCCCAGATTTATCAACCTATGTGAGAGAAAAAAGTCTTTTTCCAAAGCGATCAATCACAGCTCAGCTAAAGAGCTCTTGTAAAGTGAAAGCTGAACTGTGATTGGTTGGTGTGGGAAAATTACTCCACTTTTTTTCTAACACAGTTTGATAAATCTGGGCCAATGTGTCCTTTTTGTGTAGTAACAAACCCCTCCAAAATTTGCGAACTGCACTGTTTTTAAAAGAAAATTCGACCCACATATATTTTGTTGTTTCCTTTTGCCAAAGATTTTATGGTAAACTGAGTGATGTAATGACAAACTACCTAGCTAGTTACCTGAATATTTATATACCAGGCTACCTTATTACATGCCTACTTACCTACCTACCTGGCTACCTACCTACCTTCCCTTTTACTGTGCAGGAGGGCATTATAACAGTTCGGGGCCTATAGGTGGGGAGATTGTGTAGAGGAGGGGAGGGCACTGTAAAAATGCAGAGTGTAACATGTTTGTCTCACGTATGTTTTGGTTTGAAGGAGTCGACATGGTGGTCTGATGCGGACAGAGAAGAAAACGAAAAAGGACGACACTGATCAGAAAAAATGTTGATTGTCAGTCCTCAAATGTAACTGTAATCATTTATATGGTATACACACCCTGTGTACAGCTGGTGTCTATCTAAATGGCCCTGTATGTAATCACTTATATGGTATACAGATCCTGTGTATATCTGTTATCTACCGCTATTTGCGAACTGTATGAGGGAATACTGGTGTGTGTATAGTGGTTTTATTTAGTTCAGTATGTTGGTATTATCCAGTTATTGTGTGTTGGTATATAACGGGTATTATTGGTTTTATATATACAGGTATTATTGGTCATGGAAAATTATCTTACCTATGTTATATATATTTCATTTTATTTTCCATGTAGAAGTGGTGCATGAGTCGGGTAGAATAGGGGTGGGGCAGAGGTGTGGCCAGGGGCCGACTGGGGGCCCTTGCTTTATTTGGTCCGGGGGCCCAGAGTGTTGTCAGTCTGCCCCCTGTCCATAAGCAATTTTAACCCCTGCAGGAGGGTTCACACTTTGGAATCTCCTACTAGCAATATTCCTCCAACAGGTGAAGTAAAAAACCCGAGCTCAGCGCTCTCAGCCCTTCTCAGTGCTGATTGCTGTAGGGGTCAGGATTGGGGTTAGAGGTTAGGATTAGGAGTTAGGTATTAAGTGTAAGGATAAGGGTTAGGATTAGGGGTTAGGATTAAGGGAAAGGGTTATGATTAGGGTTAGGATTATGGGTTAGGTTTAAGGGAAAGGATTAGGATTAGGGGTACACCAGCCCCATCTGAATAAGCATGGATATTGCCATCTCCGTTGACAACAAAATGTCTTCCGTGCTGATTCCGCATAAAGAAGATAATTCTTGTGGCAGTGGAATTAAACATCTTGTAAAAACAAATCACTGTTAGTGTCAACATGTTTCGGACAGGTAACTATCCTTACTCATGGCTAGGTAGAAGAAAGGGGACAAATAATGTGGGCATCCACATGCAAGAGCATCCACACCCCTCTGGTTCGTGCGCCTGAATGTACTAAAGCATGGCAAATCCTTCCAAGCAAAGGATAGGCGAGGTCCTGCTTATATTGAGAATTCATGTCACATGCGGTATAAATTGTAGTGGAGAAATTCTGATAACCAGGAGATTCTCCTAATATTAGGCCTTTGAACAGGACGTCTGGGGGCGGAGTTAATAGTTCACGGCCTCCCCTCTGCCCTGGTTGTTGTTTTTTATCACCATTTAAAGGCACATGATTTTCGCAGTTGCTGAGGATAAGACTTAGGGCTGTTTAAGCTGGAGATTCATGTGAAACTTAGTGGTGGCAGGCGTCCATATTGGCCAGCTGTTTTGTAGACATGATGACAGGTGTCCAGTTTAGTTTTTTTTTCCATTTGATCATGGAATGTAATACGTCTTCAAACACATTTCACTAACCCACACTTACAGCTCCATGTGATTGTATTATACAGCGGTGATGTCCTTTCCATCAGTAATTGCCATGTATCTAAAACAGTCTGTCACATGGTCCACAACTCTACTGCCGAAAATTCACAGGAATCCCAAAAGAAATCCAAATGTTCCTTCTAAAACATTAGCTAAAGATACCAAGTCTGAAGGTCCTTGGCCCCAATGCCAAGATCTGTAACAGGGGGTATTCTCGGCCATGTGCCATTTACCGGACTGGTGTCTACTTATGTGAAAGAAAAGCAATTTGGTCCCCAAAAGCACCTTGATGGCCAAAAAACTACACTTGAGAAGACCACCCCTGGACTTAACTAGGTTTTTGACTGAAATGATTTTTGTTTTGAGTTTTAATCCCTACCATCAGATTTTCATTGATCACTCATTGGTCAAGCATATTGTTCCAGATATGCTGAGAAGAAGAATATGGAGGTTTTTGGATTAGGCTTAGTGCTCAGTCCAATTGATTGACCCAGATTGTCTGATTGATCTATCTATCTATCACCCCACACACCCCATTGGGGAGATTCCTTAAAACTTGTGTAGGACAACTCCCTGGTTGAACTTGATGGACGTATGTCTTTTTTCAACCGTACTGACTATGTAACTCGACCAGTTGCCCATAGAAACCAATCAGATCGCTTCTTTAATTTTTTTCACAGGCCTTTTAAAAAATGAAAGAAGCCATCTGATTGGTTGTTATGGGCAACTGGTCAATTTTTCTTCTGCATAAGTCTTGATAAATCTCCTCGAATAAGACTACATTTGTCCTATTAGAGTCAATGGGCACATCAGTCTGCAAACATGAAACTGACTTATAGCCGGACATAAACACCAAGCGTGGGAGATTTATCAAGACCTGTGCTGAGGAAAAGTTAACCAGTTGCCCTTAGCTACCAATCACTTTGCTTCTTTTATTTTTCACAGGCCTTTTCGAAAATGAAAGAAGTGATCTGATTGGTTGCTATGGGCAACTGGTTGACCTTTCCTCTGCGCAAGTTTTGATAAATCTGCCCCCCAAGTACCTACCAGAGCATGATCTCTGTGTTAGGTACTTACTAGTCTACGCCTCTGTGGTCTCCTCAGACGGTCTGTGGTGCTGCGGGGGGCAGTTGTGGTAGCAATGCATGTTCCGTGCTCTCCCCACCCCACATATTTAGATGGGTGCCTGCTGCCGGTGCTTTGTGTCTTCAGACCTACACCAGAGTTCCTTCTCTTGTGCACTTCTGTGATCACCTGGATTTATTACTCCTTTGCTTGCTTCTTCTGACCTTCTTCTGTGACCTGGCTTGACCTTGAGGTATTTTTCTTGGATTTTGACACTGCCCTTGGCTTTATTCTGTTTTGCTGTTTGGATTCAGATTGAGACACTGTCATAGTAGGTTGGTCATGACTCGGCCTGATGATTGTGTCAGTTCTTTCCCTTCCTGTGCACTTTAATAGCGTAGGGAATATTACTCAGTTAGGGGTCCCTACCCATTTAGAATTAATTGTCCATATAGGTAAGATTTGACTTGAGGACTTGGCAAGTTAAATGGGTTATACAGAAGTCGAAAAACAGAGCCAGTTTCTTTCAAAAACCGCTTCCTGTCTGTCTCCAGGTTGTGTATGGTTCTACAGCTCAGTTCCATTGAAGGGAATGGAGACAAGATGTGATACCACACACAACCCTGGAGACAGACAGGGAGGGTTTTGGAAATTATGTCTATTTTTCGATTCCTTGATAACCCCTTTAAGGGCTCGCAGTTTCCCCCTATGAGTCGTTACAGTTAGATAGAATATCATTTTAAAGCTATTAATAAAGAATAATATTGGACATTTTTTTTTCTGTTATCAATGTTATAGGTCTTATACCAAAGTGAGAGCCCTGTGCAGATGCTAACTACAGGCACAGCTTCCAATGAACTAGATATTTTAGATGTTATTAACATTTTTTATATTTTCTGAATCTGATCTGATGCGGTAACCATCGATGTGTTAAATTGAAAGCATAACGGACTGTTACCACAACCATAAATAAGTAAATATAATTACCGTACTTATACCAGGTGATGTATTAACACTGCTGGCGAGCAAACCTGGTGCCAACAACAAAACGCACTGAAACCAATATGATTTTTTGCTTTCATAAAAAGTTCAATTTCTGCAATATAATCGCACAAATAAAATTGCGATACATAAATCCCCCAAATTATTCATGCTTTGTTTTCCTGGAACGCTGCTCTAAAATACCAGGATATCCAAATAAGAAGACAGCTTTATTGATCATTATTTTTACAACTACCATAGGAACAAATAGTACTGCAAATCCAGGCATACTGTGATATGGCATTACTTTTCATCGGGCAAAGTTTATTTTTAAAGAATTTCAATTTTTTTTTAAAGGTTTATCTAACAATGACTCCTAGGTAAAGAGAAGGATGGATACGACGTCCCCAGGTCATCAACGATGTAGCCCCAATGGCTGAACGCTACAACTGTCAATGCCACAAAAGAGCTGGATCCACCCATATGTTTTTTGTGTTCATGATATAACCAGGATGGAATAGTATTAGCAGGGGTCAAGTCCTGGGAAAAAAAGTGGGGGAACTCACCCTAGATTTCCACTTGAGGGGGCATAACTGTGACATCATGAGCCTCTGCACTGCATCACCAGTCATCCGGCACGGAGCGAAGTTCGCTCCATGCATCGTATGTCTGGGGTGCAGCAGCTGAGATCGCGGGGGGTCCCCAACAGTGGGACTCCCACGATCAGACATCTTATCCCCTATCCTGCAGGATCCCTGCTAATGGGAACTGCGTTCCTGCTGTGGAAAAAGTGAGTTCCTGCAGGACTTGAGCCCTTAGTATTAGGCTACGTTCACAAGGCAGAACAACTGCAGATAACAGGCGCCGACACTATGACCGCTCGGAGATGCACCATCTCCAAAATTCATCAAAACTTGTACAGAGGAAAAGCCGACCAGTTGCCAATAGCAACCAATCAGATCGCTTCTTTCATTTTTGAAAAGGCCTCTGAAAAATAAATCATTCTGATTGGTTGCTATGGGCAACCTATAGTGATCCATTTTTTTTATCAGTGCTTGCTGTTCCTTTGTTTGGGTGTTTTTAATGTTGAGGAATAAAGGAAGATTTTACACCTTGCTGTTCATGTCTTTGTGGGTTTGGCCATGCATCTGTTTCTATTATTAATTATTATTATTATTATATTTTATTTTTATTTACATTTTATTTTTCTCCTCTTAGCTTTATACTACTCCCTCAATGGCACTTTGACATCCATCAGCAGACTATACTGTGGTGCATTGTATTCTGCCTGTCAGCATACCCGTGACAGACAACATGCTGCAGGCACAGCTGGGTACTTACACCTCCATGGCTGGCCTAGGAACCTTCACAAAGCCCCTGACTGCCATGGAAACCCAACGCACTGGCGATCATGTCGCCAAGAAGACTATGGGAGTGAACGGTGTATAGAGACTCCACACAGGGAAGCAGACATTTTTTGAACACAGCATGTGATGGGTTAATCGGGAGCCTGTTGTCATGTGGCGGAGCCCAGTAGGCTAGAATAAGTACCCTAAGTGCCGTTAAAAAGGTGTGTCGGTGGTCATTTAGAGAGTAATATCTCTATAGTGTTGTCATTTTAAACCCGAAACCAAGACAAAAAATTCCCACCTCCAGTACAGTGCCCAAAGCACCAGGAAGGCCCCCCAAAACTAGTACTTTGGGACAGAGTTTTTTTTTACAAACTTCCCCCTATTTTGTTGACTAGTTCATGGAATGGTCCTGGCAAAATTGGGACTGTTGGCAAGTATTGGCTTTGCAGGCCAAAAGGACATTTAGTATTAAAGGGGTACTCCCGTGGAATTTTTTTTTTTACATCAACTGGTGCCAGAAAGTTAAACATATTTGTAAATCACTTCTATTAAAAAAATCTTAATCCTTCCAGTACTTTTTAGGGGCTGTATACTAAAGAGAAATCCAAAAAAGAAAGGCATTTCCTCTGATGTCATGACCACAGTGCTCCCTGCTGACCTCTGCTGTCCATTTTAGGAACTGTACAGAGCAGCATAAGTTTGCTATGGGGATTTTCTCCTACTCTGTACAGTTCCTAAAATGGACAGCAGAGGTCAGCAGAGAGCACTGTGGTCATGACATCAGAGTAAATACATTTCTTTTTTGGATTTCTCTTTAGTATACAGCCCCTAAAAAGTACTGGAAGGATTAAGATTTTTTTTTAATAGAAGTGATTTACACATATGTTTAACTTTCTGGCACCAGTTGATTAAATAAAAAAGGTTTTCTACGGGAGTACCCCTTTAAAGGGGTAGTCCAGTGGTGAAAAACTTATAAGTTATACTTATAAGTTTCAGATCGCGGGGGGTCCCACCGCTGGGACCCCGTGATCTCCTGTACGGGGCCCCCACTCCCTGGCCAGATAGCGCGTGTGTTACGCCTAGCGCTCCGGGTCCCCGCTCCTCCCCGGAGCGCTCACGGCGTCTCTCTCCCCGCAGCGCCCCGGTCGGTCCCGCCGATCGGGAGCGCTGCACTGTCATGGCCGTCGGGGATGTGATTCGCACAGCGGGACGCGCCCGCTCGCGAATCGCATCCCAGGTCACTTACCCGTCCCGGTCCCCTGCTGTCATGTGCTGGCGCGCGCGGCTCCGCTCTCTAGGGCGCGCGCGCGCCAGCTCTCTGAGACTTAAAGGGCCAGTGCACCAATGATTGGTGCCTGGCCCAATTAGCTTAATTGGCTCCCACCTGCTCCCAGACTATATCTGATCACTGCCCCTGCACTCCCCTGCCGGATCTTGTTGCCTTGTGCCAGTGAAAGCGTTTAGTGTGTCCAAAGCCTGTGTTACCTGAACTTCTGCTATCCATCTTGACTACGAACCTTGCCGCCTGCCCCGACCTTCTGCTACGTCTGACCTTGCCTCTGCCTAGTCCTTCTGTCCCACGCCTTCTCAGCAGTCAGCGAGGTTGAGCCGTTGCTAGTGGATACGACCTGGTTGCTACTGCCGCAGCAAGACCATCCCGCTTTGCGGCGGGCTCTGGTGAACACCAGTAGCCTCTTAGAACCGGTCCACTAGCACGGTCCATGCCAATCCCTCGCTGACACAGCGGATCCACAACCCGTAAGCCGAATCGTGACAGCGTGTTGACCACTACACGAAGCGGTGGTCAACACGCCCTCTCAATACAACTCTATTGCAGAGCAATCTATGGGATTGCCAAAGGCAGCGCTCCGGCTCTGCCAAAGAGTTGTATTGAGGGGGCGTGTCAGCTGCCGCTTCATGCGGAGGTCAACACGCCCCCTTCCTGCGGGCTGTCAGGGCACCGTACAGGAGATCACGGAGGGTTCCGACCGCTGATAGGGGATAGGATAGGATAGGGGATACGTTTTTCACCACTGGATATCTCCTTTAATCATTTTTTTTTTAGTTTACAAATATCAAAATCATTGCCTGGTATTTTTCAGATCACCCTAAAGGGGTACTCCGCTGCTCAGAGTTTGGAACAAACTGTTCTGAACCCTGGAGCCGGTGCCGGGAGCGTGTGACGTCATAGCCCCGCCCCTGAGGGGCGGGGCTATGACGTCACAAGCTCCCGGCGCCGGCTCCAGCATTTGGAACAGGTTGTTCCAAACACTGAGCAGTGGAGTACCCCTTTAAGGCATAAACTAAAGAAAAGCAATATCCCAAAAGTAAGCCTGTTCAGCAATTTAGGAAGTCCAGCATAATGGAGCTCTAAACTCCCATTCCATAGTAACACTATCTAGGTCACTGATACGCTCCTCAAAAGCATCCCCAAACTTCTAATCAGTTTAGCGCACAACTCTCTGCAGTTGTCACAGTAACCTTCCCATCACCTGGTTAATCCTACAATTTGCTCGCACATACTCCAGCGCCGGCGGTCAGCAGTCCATTCTCATTATCACGTCATTTATAGAACATAATCAGGGCCAGCGCTATAAAAAGACCTTGTTACAACAAGTGCGCTTCGGATCGGGTTTAATGTTGATAAAAGTCTATTAGGATGTTTCGACGACCGGGTGCATTCTGAATCCGGAGGGTGTTATGGAATTATTGGGCACCTGTTACCTAGACGACAGTCGTGCAGGTTACGAGAATATGACAAAAAGATCTTAACAGAGTGATCAGATGATACCAATTCAATGGTGAAATACAATATATATATATATATATATATATATATATATATATATATATATATTTAAAAAATCGGATTTTTTTGTCAAAAATTAACGCAAACCATCGTCTTCGATGAGGCCTCCTGACTATCCCCAAACAGATGAGAGAGGGATCATGCATTTTAGATTTTAAAGGGGTATTCCAGGAAAAAACTTTTTTTCATATATCAAGTGGCTCCAGAAAGTTAAACAGATTTGTAAATTACTTCTATTAAAAAATCTTACTCCTTCCAATAATTATCAGCTGCTGAAGTTGAGTTGTTCTTTTCTGTCTGGCAACAGTGCTCTCTGCTGAAATCTCTGCTTGTCTCGGGAACTGCACAGAATAGAAGAGGTTTGCTATGAGGATTTGCTTCTACTCCGGACAGTTCCTGAGACAGGTGTTATCAGAGAGCACTTAGACAAAAAAAAAGAACAACTCAACTTCAGAAGCTCATAAGTACTGAAATGATTAAGATTTTTTAATAGAAGTAATTTACAAATATGTTTAACTCTCTGGAGCCAGTTGATATATAATTTTTTTTTTCCTGGATAACCCCATTAACTACCTCAACCTTTTGTTTTCAGGGAGACCTGTCGGGCAGCGGCTTACCCCTCTGTTCTCCATTTAGAACATATGAACGTTTATATGTATGGGGGGGGATTGTGTGGACAAATGTTTGACCGACAGATATTGAGGGTGTATCGGCCAGGCAATTCTCCATGGGGAAAGACATATGCAAAGTATATCTCCTACAAGCCATATATTGCAGTATGTAAGATCCTAGACTAGTGAACTCATATCTTTGAATACAACTGCTACCATGCATTGACAGTCTCATGGGAGTTGTAGTTCAGGGCAGTAGTCTTGTCTTGATCATGTGGCTCTTCCGCCAAGGACATACATGCCATGGAGACAGACCACATGGCTGGAATGACTTTCAAGGAGAAAGTCATGGTTGTTCCTTAAAAAGCCTTGCAACATGACTAGGGATGATCAGCCGTGTCAGAATTTATTCAAAAAGGAAGTGTTACCCATCTGTAGACAGCTGTTTCTGAATTCTTTGGAGTTTACCAGTACAGAGCAGGGTGCTGGTTGGGTATGAGATGATAGTGTGTCTCCTTGGGGAGACAGCTATTCTAGTGTAGGAAGTCTAAAGGTCTCTATACGCTTAAAGGGGTACTCTGCACCTAGACATCTTATCCCCTATACAAAGGATAGGGCATAAGATGTCTCTCCTGCAGGACCTCGTGTCATCTACTGCACGAAGCGAACTTTGCTCCGTGCCTGATTATGGGTGTCCCCGACCCCTCGTGATGTCACGCCCCGCCCCCTCAATACAAGTGGGAGGGGGCGTGGTCTATGGGGGTGGGCCACCACGCCTCCTCCTATAGACTTGCATTGAGGGGGCAGGGCATGACATCACAAAAGGCGGGGTCATGATGTCCCCATACTCTGGCTCCTGTTCCTGTCATCAGGCATGGAGCAAACTTTGATCCGTGCAGCAGATGACACGGGGTGCTGCAGGAGAGGTCACGGGGTTCCCAGCGGCAGGACCCCCACAATCAGACATTTTATCCCCTATCGTTTGGATAGGAGTTAAGATGTATAGGGACGGAGTACTCCTTTAAGTAGAAAATTAGCCAAACTCATCATCTTCGACAGGGCCTCCTGACTCTCCCCCCACAGTTGTCAGGGGAGAGAGAAATCGTGCATTTTGGATTTCAATTACCTCACCCTTGAGGCATCCCTCAGAGCTATTGGGCAGTGGCTTACCTCTCCATTGTCCATTTGGAACACATGAACGTTAGGCCAATGGGGAAAAATGTATGCAAAATATATCTCCTCCAGTCCAACCATTGGGTTATATAAGAACCTAGACCAGTGGTCTTATGTCTTCGACTACAACTGCTACCATGTATTGACAGTCTCATGGGAGTTATATAGTTTATGGCAGTAGTCGTAATCATGTGGCTCACCAGCCCAGGGCATCCATGACATGGAGACAGACGACATGGCTGATATGAGGCTCGTGGAGAAACGGGAGCCAGCCATGGTTGGGCCCATTCTATATGGTGTTAATTCTTTTTCGTATGGAGACAGGTCGGAGATCACTACACTCGAGTATCCATAGCCTTCCACAATAGTAAGTACTTCTTACCGTAAAAAGCTGTCTACTTAACCTTTACAGCTGTGACGCCCATGACATGTAACATCTGTCCAGAAAAATGTTACCCTCTGAGAAAATGATATAACACGCTCTTTACTTTATATGGTGACCACATTGCAAACATTTTAAAGGCTTTCTCCAATGTTCCGATTGCTCTAGTGCCTTGGCGTCCAACTTGGGGCCCTTTAGTTGTTGCTAAACTATAACTCCTAGAATGTCCGGACAGCCAACGGCTGTCCGGGCATGCTAGGAGTTGTAGTTTTGCAACTATGTTCAAATGCATCTAAAATTAAAATTGAAGCAAACTAAAAAAAAAAATAAAAAAAAAGGTTTTATATATATATATATATATATATATATATATATATATATAATCAGCAAATTAAAAAATCTATAATTTCCATATGAAGATCTGTGTGTCTACACAAACCATGTGTAGCCTGAAAACATCTGTTTGATAACTTACAGAAAGTAGAAGAGGCAGCGTATTAAGGACAAATACTGTAGGGTCAGACTACACAGTTTGCTTGTAGTCTGTAACCATGGTGACACACAGACCTGCATAGGAGCAGCATACTTTACATTATTTATTTATTTATTTATTTATTTTATTTAAATTTTTTTGAAGAATATTTAGAAAATGACTTCAGTTTAAAGAAGCAATCGGTTATTTTTCTGCCCATACAGATAGATTTGTCCTACAGATATTCTACTATATGTATAGGCATTAGTACTTAAAGGGGTTGTGCGCTGCCCGGCCTTTCGGAGCTCCGCTCGCAGCGTCCGGAAGTTCATTACTCCGAACGCTGTGTGCGGGCTTCCGTGTTTGGGGCCGCCCCTTCGTGACGTCACGCCCGCCCCCTCAACGAAAGTCTATGGGAAGGGGGCCCGACCGCTGTGACGCCCCCTTCCCATAGACTTTGGTTGAGGGGGCGGGCTTGACGTCACGAGGGGGCGGCCGCGAACACGGAAGCCCGCACACAGCATTCGGAGTAATGAACTTCCGGACGCTGCGAGCGGAGCTCCGAAAGGCCGGGCAGCGCACAACCCCTTTAAGCAAATTTTCTAGAAAAAATAAATATATTTATCATTCTGTGTATACAGCTCCTATGTAGATCTGTGTGTCTAAATAAACCATATGTAGTCTGATCCCTTCATTTTGACAACCTACATACAGCAGATGAAAGAAAAGAAAACAATACTGTAAGATCAGACTACACAGTTTGCTTGTAGTCTGTAACCATGGAGACACATAGACCTGCACAGGAGCTGAATCTTTTTTTTTTTTTTTTTTTATTATTATTTTTTTTTAGGATTATTTTGAAAATGAATCAAGTTTAAAGAAGCATTCATTTTTTTTTTTCCAGATATACAGATAGGTTTGTACCTACAGATGCGCTTCTATATGTATATGCATTAGTACATAAGGAACATATCTGTAACCATAGAAAGCAAGCTTTTTAAATGTCACTTTGAAAAGTATATACTTGTGTGCTTGTCTATTTGACTTTGTGTTTATGATATGTATTTCCTCCGGAGACACTGAGCATGTGCGGCGCGGATGGCTCTGCGGGTCTTCACACAGAGATAGGAATCCCAGCTGCTTCTGTCCAGAGTCCAGTAAGCTCCATGCAAATCACATTACGGCCCAATATACCGCTAAATGTCAAACATCCTCCTTACAAATCCTAGCTGGAGATTTACACAATTGAATAGCAAATATATATATATATATATATATATATATATATATATATATATATATATATAATCTATATATAGAATAAAGAAAGAATAATTACTTAAAGGGCTACTCCGGTGGAAAACTTTTTTTTTTTTTTTTAAATCAACTGGTACCAGAAAGTTAAACTGCTTTGTAAATTACTTTTATTAAACATCTTAATCCTTCCAGTACGTATTAGCTGCTGAATACTACAGAGGAAATTATTTTCTTTTTGGAACACAGAGCTCTCTGCTGACATCATGAGCACAGTGCTCTCTGCTGACATCTCTGTCCATTTTAGGAACTGTCCAGAGTTGGAGAAAATCCCCATAGCAAACATATGCTGCTCTGGACAGTTCCTAAAATGGACAGAGATGTCAGCAGAGAGCACTGTGCCCGTGATGTCAGAAGAGAGCACTGTGTTCCAAAAAGAAAATAATTTCCTCTGTAGAATTCAGCAGCTAATAAGTACTGTAATGATTAAGATTTTTTTTTTTTTTTTTAATAAAAGTAATTTACAAATCTGTTTAACTTTCTGGTACCAGTTGATTTAAAAAAAAAAAAAAAAAGTTTTCCAGGTGCAAAATCTAGAAAAAAAAAGATTCTGAACCCAACAGTGATCTTCCACCTGCGGACCTCCAGATGTTGCAAAACTACAGCTCCCAGCATGCCCGGACAGCCATTGGCTATCCGGGCCTGCTGGGAGTTGTAGTTTTGCAACATCTGGAGGTCCGCAGGTTGAAGACCACTGGTGTAGGAGGTAGTAATCACGTGTCCTTGCCGCTCCGGACCCGTCACCGCTCGTCACCGCTGCCCTGGTTGTCGCTCCATTGCTGTCGCCGCGTCCCCGTGGTGTCCCTGTCACTCCAGACGTCTTCTTCCCCGGGATCCACGCTCTCCGTCGCCTTCATCACGTCGCTCCTATTGGATGATGGGACGGCGTGCGCGACGACGTGATGAGGGCCGGCCATGAAGAGGATCCCGGCACGGAGCAGACACCGAGGAGGCAGGTAAGGGTTAGTGTCACTTTCGCCGGGTTAGTGTCACTTTCCCTTCAGACGCGGCGGTCAGCTTTGATCGCCGCGTCTGAAGGGTTAATACAGGGCATCACCTCGATCGGTGATGTCCTGTATTAGCCACAGGTCCCGGCCGTTGATGGCCGCAGGCACCGCCGCGATAGGCGTGTATTCGCTGTATAAGACGCACCAACTTCCCCCCCCCCTAGTTTTGGGGAAGAAAAAGTGTGTCTTATACGGCGAAAAATACGGTACTTCTTCTGTATGAGCGCCAAACTACGTTTGACTTCTATGGAGCCATAAACCGTCTGTGTACACGACCTGTGATACTATAGACTTTACAGCAGATCCCTTCTATTTACCGCCGGACTGTTTACAGAGGAGTAATATAAAACCCGCCATAAAACCCAAATGTCAAATTCAAACCTACAAAGTCCATAAAATGTTTATGTTGGAAGCGAAACAATATCCGTCAATTAAAAAGGCAGATCAAAGGAGGCCGATATGTTTGGCACGTGTTGTCAACACATCACACCCCACTGCCAACTCTCATTTAACCACAACTATTTCGTTTGCGGGCTTACGCTAAGCCGCTGATCTATAATTAATGGCTTCTTTGATCCATAATGCTTCCTAATTATATCCCCAATAAAATTCCCAATTAATTTCCATGATTTCGGTCGGGATGATAGGATGTAATTATAAGCGGAATGAGTTGAGTTATGGTCTTACTTATGGTTCGTATGAGCACTTAATTATGGTTCCCTTTCACCCCTCGTCCCAAGCCCCTCCCTATAATAACATGTTCTGACAAATTACTAACGCCAGGATTTCTAACCATCGCCACAAGTTAACTTATCTGGTATAAATTATTTGGGTGCAGCGGACACAAGAAAATACTGCAACGCTTGAGGAAATGCTACTATGAGTAATGAATATCCTCTTTGCTTTCAAGGGGTTATCCAGGAGTAGAAAAACAGAGCTAATTTCTTCCAAAAACAGCTCCATGTTTGTCCCCAGGTTGTGTGTGGTATTACAACTTGGCACCATTCTTCACTTCAATGGAACTGAGCTGCAGAACCACATCAAACCTGGAGACAAACAGGGAGTGGTTTTTGAAAGAAATTAGATCTGTTTTTCTATTCCTGGATAACCCCTTTGAGAGGTATCCTATGACCTTCAGCAGTGGTCTCCAAACTGTGAACCTCCAGATGTTGCATAACTACAACTCTCAGAATGTATGGACAGCCATTGGAAATTAGTTGGAAAAATTAAAGCATTTTAGCTATTATAAGATGAGGAGGAAAAATCGAAAGTGAAACAGCGTAAAATCGCTGCGTCCTTAACCTGTTAAGGACCCATGACGTGACGTTACGTCATGAGTCCGCTCCTGATCTATAATGCGGGGCCATTGTCCCCGGCCGGGACCCATGGCTAATAGCGCGCAGCATTGATCACGGTGTCGTGCGCTATTAACCCTTTCTAAACTGAAAGTAAAACCATGCCGTTTAGCTCAGGGAGCTGTTCGGGATCGCCGCAGCATCCCGAACAGCTGCAGGACATGAGGAGGGACTCCTACCTTTCCTCCTGGTGTCCGATCGCCGAATGACTGCTCAGTGCCTGAAATCCAGGCATGAGCAGTCAAGCGGCAGAATCATTGATCAATGCTTTCCTATGAGAAACCAGTGATCAATGTGAAAGATCAGTGTGTGCAGTGTTATAGGTCCCTATGGGAGCTATAACACTGCAAAAAAAAAAGCGAATAAAGATAATTTTACCCCTTCCCTTATAAAAGTTTGAATCACCCCTTTTCCCATTTAAAAAAAAATCTATGTAAATAAAATAAACATATGTGGTATCGCCACGTGCGTAAATGTCCGAATTATAAAAATATATTGTTAATTAAACCGCACGGTCAATGGCGTGCGCGCAAAAAAATTCCAAAGTCAAAAATAGTGTATTTTTGGTCACTTTTTATATCATGTAAAAATGAATAAAAAGCAATCAATAAGTCTGATCAATACAACAATGGTACAGCAAAAAACTTCAGATCACAGCGCAAATAATGAGTCCTCATACCGCCCCATACACAGAAAAATAAAAAAGTTATAGGGGTCAGAATATGACAATTTTAAAAGTATACATTTTCCTGCATTTAGTTATGATTTTTTCCAGAAGTGCGACAAAATCAAACCTATATAAGTAGGGTATCATTTTAACCGTATGGACCTACAGAATAAAGATCAGGTGTCATTTTTACAAAAAAATGCACTGTGTAGAAACGGAAGCCCCCAAAAGTTATAAAATGGCATTTTTTTTTTTTCAATTTTGTCGCACAATGTTTTTTTTTCCCATTTCGCTGTAGATTTTTGGGTAAAATGACTGACGTCATTACAAAGTAGAATTGGTGGCGCAAAAAATAAGCCATCATAAGGATTTTTAGGTGCAAAATTTTAAGAGTTATGATTTTTTAAAGGTAAAGAGGAAAAAATGAAAATACAAAAACCGAAAAACCCCAGGTCCTTAAGGGGTTAAGCGTTAAAGGGGTACTCCGGTGGAAAACTTATTTATTTTTATTTTTTTAAATCAACTGGTGCCAAAAAGTTAAACAGATTTGTAAATCACTTCTATAAAAAAAAATTGTAATCCTTCCAGTACTTATTGGCTGCTGAATACTACAGAGGAAATTCTTTTCTTTTCGGATTTCTTTTCTGTCTGACTACAGTGCTCTCTGCTGACACCTCTATCCGTGTCAGGAACTGTCCGGCGCAGGAGAAAATCCCCATTGCAAACATATGCTGCTCTGGACTGTTCCTAAAATGGACAGAGGTGTCAGCAGAGAGCACTGTGGTCAGACAGAAAATAAATCCAAAAAGAAAAGAATTTCCTCTGTAGTATTCAGCAGCTAATAAGTACTGGAAGGATTAATATTTTTAATAGAAGTAATTTACAAATCTGTTTAACATTTTGGTACTAGTCGATTTAAAAAACTAATGTGTTGCCTTACACAACTAGAACTTGTCACAAAGTCTGCTTTTTAAGGCTGTAGCTTTCCAGAGTGCATGTTCCATCTGAGGGACGACGTCCTCTCAGCCTCTCTAACACACTAATTTTCAGTTAGTTTTAACATCCAGTGATGAGCTGTCTTCAGCACCTGTGCTGATCTGGTCGGAAATCCTGGTGTGGTCCAGGAATCAGAATAAAAGCAACAATGCCAATCCTGTCTTTAATTCCCTAAAAATCCAGGCCCAGAATGAAGGCTTACCAAGCAAGCTAGGTTTTACTTATGATTTAACCCTGTCCTGCCTCACCCATCTAACCCAGATTTGCCTGGATGAATTATGCACTTCCTGAAGCCTTTTGTCTACATATGACAGGTATTTTGGGGAAATATAGTGATATCGTTTTGTTTTAAATGGAAAAACACAATCCAACAATATAACTTAGTAATGTATCTTATCAGAGAAAAATGCCTCTTTCTTTCTATACCATGCTCCTTCCCACCTCCCACTCTCTCCTAAATGTATCATTCACTCTGTGAATGTCCAAAAGTGCTTCTTGAGATATAAGATGGACTTTTAGCTGCTTACTGAGGGATCAGATTACATGTTGCCCATAGAAGTCTGTAGAGAAGAGAAGAGAGCTACAAACTCCGGAAAACTCTTGTAAATCTTATATCTCACAACATACATTGCCTTGTGCTGCTCTATAATGTCCTCAACGCTGCTGCTGCTTCTGAGGGTGTACTATAGACATATAGGAGAGCAGGATTCTCCTCTTCTGAGTGTGCAGGGTATGGGAGAAGGGGAGACATCATAGCAGCTAGGCTACATGGAGGCGGCAGAAGGGAAAAAAATTAGAAAAATGCCACATACAATTTATGTAATGGCCAAAATTGGTGCTGCTTTTCATCTACTCTAATTCTGAAAAGTTATCTGAATTAACAGGTGCCGTTAACTTATAGCAAACTGTATATATTTTAAAGGCACCTATTGTTTCAACCATCATTTTTAATCTCCAGTATTATACTACTTTTTTGGGGTTGTTCGTGCAAAACATTTAAAAAAAAATAATAATCTGGTCAGGGAGGGGGTAAGTAAAAAAAATGAATTGTCTCTTATCTTTCTCGCTTCAATTCCCACTGTCCAGCATGTCCGGGTTGGGGAAACCCGCTCATCTAATCGTTGGCCGGAGCGATGTATGTGACAGCACGTCCCCAAACCTAGAAGAGCCGGACAGAATGGACTGGAGTTCAGTGATACCAGGGGCGGTACAAGAACGAGGAAGGTAAGAGACGGTTCTTATTTTTACTTACCACTTTACTTACCAGATTAAAAAAATAAAAAAAATAAAAACATTTTGTCTGGACAACCCCATCGCTCCATCACGGTTAGAATAGTAGTAAACTCAGATCAGTAAAACATGTATCCAAACGACATGCGCCAGAGAAGATTGGAGCAATTTTAGACTCTCACATTGATGTACACAGCTAAAAGACTTTCCGTGAGTTCAGATTTGACTGGTGGGAGGCAAAGGGGGTGCATGTCATATAGGCTGACTATCCTTAAGCTATAGGGCCAATGGAGCGAATAGTTACAGCCCTACTCAGTTTCACATACTACTACTGGGTAGTGTTGCTCGCGAATATTCGCAATGCTAATTTTATTCGCGAATATCGCATATTCGCGAGTTCGTGAATATTCGCGAATATAGCATTATATATTCGTAATTACGAATATATATATATTTTTTTTCCACAGTACACATCACAGTGATCATCCCTCTCTGCTTCCAGCTTGTGTGGTGTAAAGAAGGCTCTAATACTACTGTGTGAGATGGCGTGCGAATTTTCGCATATGCTAATTTTCGCTTATGCTAATTTTTGCATATGCTAATTTCCGCACATGCAAATTTTCGTTTATGCTAATTTTTGCATACGCAAATTTTCGCACATGCGAGATTTCGCATATGCAAAAATTTTACGCGAATATTACGAATATGCGAATTTAGCGTATACATGACGAATATTCGTCCATATATTCGCGAAATATCGCAGATTCGAATATGGCCTATGCCGCTCAACACTACTACTGGGGGACAAGAACCCTGTTTAGAATAATAACACATTTTCCCCTGGTAAGTTTCAAGGCAATATCAATGAATTACCAACCCCTTGGGGTATTCCAATAATTTTTTTTTTATTTGACTATGCTACAGGGGCTGTAAAGTTAGTGTAGTTCATAATATAGTGTCTGCACCTGTGTGTGACGGTTTTCTCACAATTCTTCTGGGATTTTCACCACAATATTTTTAACAGCATACAAAATGACTGTTGTCTCAGATTTTTCCCAGGTTGCAATGCGTCCGAGACCTGACATCACTAGTCAGCTGATGACAGGGAGAATGTCTGCTTCAATGTGTGGAGCGATCGCTTGGTGGGAGAGAGATCAATCTGCAACTAATGCAACAGCTGTAGGCACCTTGATTGAAAATCACAGGTCTTTTGAATGGATGCAGCTCATTTATGTTTCAATGGGTGGGGTGGCTGATGTGTGGGAGGGAGGAAAATTAAATGATGGGATTTGTAGTCAAAAAAAGAAAAGTCCAACAGGAAATACCAGTTCACAATAAGCTAGCCACAGTGTTATGGTAATCTCACAACATAGCCATTAAGCCCCAAGACAAGCGCAGATCCTTCCTAAGCATGTCCATTAGTGTCTGCCAGGTACATACTAAAATCTCCTTATGGTGGAGAACCCCTTTAAGACCCCCTTAAAATTATCTATTTATTATTATTAGTTAAAAGCATTATTTTCTTAGGAACACTAAGGCCCTGATTTACTAAGAGTGTTGTGTAGATTTCTTTGTGGGTTTTAATTCCCTACAATTTATTTTTCACGTTATTTACTAAGGTTTCCCTACATTTTCCACTTTCCCTATGTTGTGTCCCGGTACCGTATCCTATCCAGTACCTGCTTGGGTGGATCCCCTTAGCCAGAGTCCCTAGGACGTCGGGGTCCCCATTGTCTTGTTCCCCCCTAGTCACCTCTCATCCAGATAGTTATTGCTCCAATAACTTACTTGGGAAGCATGTCAATATTATATCAATGCCTATAAATAGTTAATTACCTGTCTGTATCGTAGCAAGACCTGCGGGTCACGTGATTAGGTGAACTCTATGGTATTTCTGCTTGAGGACCTTTGGAGGTCATTGTGACATAGTCAATCCCAGCACACTGTGAACAGTGAATGACAGATGTTCGGACCAATCAGATTTGCCCCGCCCCCTGCCCATATAAGGGAGAGGCGGCCATTGTTCTCTCTCTTGTTCCCGGGCTGTCAAACGAGCAGGATCTGCACAGCTGCCTATCGCAGTGAGTTAGGCCTGAGCCTTGCGGCAACGGACGATATATCTAGGATCGCGAGTGTATCAATCCCTAAGCACACTGCAGGATCACCGGACCTTATCTATCCCCTAAATCCGGACGGATCTGCAATAATTACCCTAAATTCAGAGACTTTAATTTTTCTCAAGGTCCGCAACAATTGTCAGGCATTGAGATCTATAGAGACTGTTTGCCTGAGACTGTCATTGTTCATTGGATGTACTGCAAGCATTTAAGTAAAGTTTGTTCAAGTTCAAGTACCTTGTGGACCTTCAGTCATTTTATTACATGCATCGTTTCTGTGAAGGGCGGCGATAGGCTGGAAAATTACCTCAGCATACTAGCCCTCAGCCTGGCGTCATGGAACTCTAGGGTTAACATCAACCCCTTACCTACCACAACATCCCAACTACCCTACATCCCCCAGGGCTACCACACCTACATTTTTCACTTTCCCTACATTTTCCTTTTTTTACACCTGCTCTGATCTGGGTTTTCCTCAGCTCAAATCCACCACATTTTCCGTGGAAACCTTACTAAATATGTTGGGTTTTTGTGAAAATGTCGGGAACACACCCCTTTTCCGACAGCCGCGCCCTTTTTGGTGTTTTCTTAGTAAAATGGAGAGTTAGTCTGGTTTTTTCAATTCTGGCACAAATTCTGGCACAGACAGAATTTCTGGGGCAATGTGCCAGAACCTGGCGCGCAACCCGACAAAACATGTTGGGTTTGCAATAGTGAATGAGGGCCAATATGTGTTCCTAGGAAAATAATCTATTTAACTAATAATAATCAAATTTTAGGGGGGGGGGGCACATTTGAAGTTGGTATTTCAAGAATCTGTTAAAAAGGTTCTCCACCCCTAAAACATCTTATCCCCTATCCAAAGCATAGGGATAAGATATCTGACCGCGGGGGTCCCGCCGCTGGGGACCTCTGCAATCTTGCATTCGGCACCCACCTCTTTGAGCTCCACGCCGCGGTACCAGCTCACAAACTGCCGGGTGCCGACCATGGGGCTGGAGTATTGTGACATCACGACTCTGCCCCCGTGTTACATTACCCCCAGCCCCCGCTATGCAAGTCTATGGGAGGGGGCGTGACGGCCGTCACGCCCCCTCCCATAGACTTGCATAGCGGGGGTGACATCACACAGGGGGGGAATCGTGAAGTCCCGTGGTCGCCACCCGGCTGTTTGTGAGCTGGCACCGAGGCATGCAGCTAAAACAGGTGGGTGGCGAATACAAGATTGCGGAGGTCCCCAGTGGAGGGACCCCTGCGTTCAGACATCTTATCCTTTGGATAGGGGATAAGATGTCTTAGGGCCGGAGTACCCCATTAAAGACTATTCTCAGTATTTGTATCATTAGCAAGAAAGAGGGAGAGCAATTGGTTCAAGGGTCATAGAAAGGGCCTAGAGGGGGGGAAATATACCTGAGACCTCTCGGCCCTGGATTGATAAACCTGCCCTCAACATGGGACGATTATTGTGGGGCCCCATTTATTCTGACTGGTGTGAGGACAGGCAGAAGCATAGCCGAGAGTATATAAATAAAACACAGTGACTTATCCAAGTATGTAAAGATAAAACCTCCAGCCAGCGACAAAACTCTGGTGAACCTCCTGTGCCCCTCTGTGAGTACGAGCGGGGATATTAATAGTTACTGTAATTTGGGTTGCTGTAAGAAGCTGGCCTGCCATCCAATGTCCTAATGCTGGGGTCGCTTCCAGTTATCTGTCATGCAGATCCCGATGATGTAATTGTGCTACATTCATTTGCAGTGTTCGCACGATACTACTTGTTCTTTTATCTCCACCAGCCGCAATAACATCTCACACTTTGACTTCTCAAATTTTTTTTTCTTTCGGCTTCCTGTATGATACTGTACTATATATGTGTGTGTGTGTATAATATATATATATATATATATATATATATATATATATATATATATATATATATGTACCCATCCGAAATGAGGCCGCCTCCACATGGTGGATGGGGGGGGGGACACGTTTTGATCAATAAGTGCGCTAAGAGCCTCAAATTTTTTGACCAAGAGTGCCGCTGCAACCTTCTTTTTTGTATACTCTGTATTTGCCACAGCAGCGTGCACTCGTGTATTAGGTAGTTGTGCTGGCTATTTTTCTTTTTGTTTTATATATATATACAGTGACCCCCCTGACCTACGATGGCCCCGACATACGATAATTTCAACATCCGATGGACTCTCAGAGGCCATTGCATGTTGAAGGCAGCATCAACATACGATGCTTTTGTATGTCGGGGCCATCGCATAAACGACTATCCGGCAGCGCAGACTGCTTCAGCTGCCACCGGATAGCCGTTTATGGTTCCCAGTGTGCTGCTGTGATGATCACTCACCTGTCCTCGGGGCTCCGGACCGTCCTCTTAGGGATCCCCTGCATCGCCGGCGCTCTCCTTCGTCGTCATCACGGCGCGGCGCATGCCGTCCCGTCATCCCGTCATCCAATAGTAGTGACGTGACAACGGAGAGCGAGGATGCCGGGGAAGCAGAGATGTCCGGAGCGTCCGGGACACCCAGGGGACGCAGCGACAGCGATGGAGGGCGACATCCAGGTCAGTGGTGACGAGCGGTGACGGTCCGGACAGGTGAGTATAGCTTCCTATTCTTTCCATTGCACGGATCCCTCAACATACAATGGTTTCAACAAAGGAAGGTTCATTTGGAACGGATTACCATCGTATGTTGAGGGACCACTGTATATTTATATATAATTATATATATATATATATATATATATATATATATATATATATATTTACACACACATTCCAAATTGTAATGTGTCCTGGGCATAGCTATATGGGGTACAGAAGTAACATCCAGGCTAGGTGCCATAGGTATTCAAAGACTCTTCTGCCACATGGAGCATGCTGGTAGGGGACACCATTATTTATTTTTGCTTTTTGTTTACTTTAGCCCAAAAAAGGTGCGGGGAAAGTGCCGTCTGTGCACCAAATTTTATAAAATGGCGCACGGACATTGATTAATGCCCGCTGAACTGTTCTGGTTAGATGTCCCAGAGCAGTGGCGGGCCGTGCGACAATTATATTAAAAATCGCATGGACCTTAAAGGGGTACTCTGGTGGAAACATTTTTTTTTTTTTTTATCAACTGGTGCCAGAAAGTTAAACAGATTTGTAAATTTCTTCTATTAAAAAATCTTTACCCTTCCAGTACTTTTTAGCACCTGTATGCTACAGAGGAAATTCTTTTTTGTCTTGTCCACAGTGCTCTCTGCTGACACCTGATGTCCGTATCAGGAACTGTCCAGAGCAGGAGAAAATCCCCATAGCAAACCTATGCTGCTCTGGACAGTTCCTGACACTGACAGAGGTGTCAGCAGAGAGCACTGTGGACAAGACAAAAAAGAAATTGAAAAATAAAATGATTTCCTCTGCAGCATACAGCTGCTAAAAAGTACTGGAAGGGTAAAGATTTTTTAATAGAAGAAATTTACAAATCTGTTTAACTTTCTGGCACCAGTTGATTTAAAAATATGTTTTCCACCGGAGTACCCCTTTAATACCATTGTCACATGGAGACATATAGGGCAGAGTTGAATTGCCCTGTGAATTGCTCTGTGCGATTTTTTTGCGACTTTTCACAGAAAAGTCGCACATGATAAATTAGTGACCACTGTACAATCTGATCTACATCAGATCACTTCTTGGTAATAAAAATGAAACAGTGTAAATGAAATGTTGCAGGAAAAGTCGCATGGGACCAGCCTGCAACTTTTCCTGCAAAAAATTTAGAAGAAAAAAGCTGCTAAATTGTTTTATAAATTACCCTCAAAGCATTTAAAACTAGTGTTGAGCGGCATAGGCCATATTCGAATTCGCGAATATTCGTGAATATATGGACGAATATTCGTCATATATTCGCGAATATTCGCATATTTATCACCTCGTTTTATTTTCGCATATGCGAAAATTCGCGCATGCGAAAACTAACGTACGTGAAAATTTGCATATACAAAATTAGCATACGCGAAAATTCGCATGTGCGAAAATTAGAATATGCAAATTTTCGCATATGCGAATGTTTGCACGCCAGTCTCACACAGTCTTATTACAGCCTTCTTTACACCACACAAGCTGGAAGCAGAGAGGGGTGATCACTGTGATGTGTACTGTGAGAAAAAAATAAATAAATAAAAAGAATATTCGTAATTACGAATATATAGCACCATATTCGCGAAATTCGCAAATATGCGATATTCGCGAATAATATTCGAATTGCGAATATTCGCGAGCAACACTATTTAAAACAATTAAAATAACGCTCATCAATGAGTGGAACTACAACCCAGAGAAAATTCCTGGTGGACATTCTGCAAACAGCGGGCATTGGCAGAAATTCTCCACCGGCAGATTCCGCTCAGAAAATCCATTGTGTGGACAGAGAAAGGCCTTGTTCACATGATGGAATTTCTGAACGGAAATGATGTTGCAGCAGAGTTCCATCGTTTTCAATGGGATTCTGATTCACTGTGAACACAGCGGAATTTCCACGGTGGAAGCATGTGCCATGGTAATCCTCATTCTGGCCCCCGCAGAAAGAATTGACATGTCTATATTTTCTGCAGAATCTGCTCGGAAATGCATCGTCTATAGAGAGGGCGCATTTCCGAGCGGTTCACTTGCCAACATGTTCTGCCGGTGCCCGCTGTTTGTGGAACGTCTACCACAAATCTTCCCAGTGGACATTCCCAAAAACAAAATTCCATCGTACATCCTACTGCTGTGCAGATCACTTTCCACCATCCTCCTTCTTATCACAGACAGAACTGAAAGTCTTGAAGGGGTACTCCGGCCCTGAGACATCTTATCCCCTATCCCAAGGGCCGTCACGCCCCCTCCCATAGACTTGCATAGCAGGGGCGAGGGGTGACATCACATGGGGGCGGAGTCGTGACATCATGATACTCCGGCCCTGTGGTCGCCACCTGGCTGTTTGTGAGCTGGCACCGCGGCGTGCAGTTCAAACAGGTGGGTGGCGAATACAAGATTGCGGGGGGGTCCCCAGCGGTGGGACCCCCGCAGTGAGACATTGATGTCTCAGGGCCGGAGTACCCCTTTAAAGGAGTAGACCAGTTTATTAAAATGTATCCTTATCTAAAGAATAGGGGATAAGTGTCAGATCACAGGGCTCCGGCTGCTGGGACCCCCTGCGATCTCCGCCCCTACACACTGGCTTTCCCAAAATACGGACTTGTGTTGACCCCCGCGCGAAGCGGTGTTCAACATGCCCCCTAAATGTGTCTCTATGGGAGGTCCAGAGATACTCGAGTACCGAGCTTCAGGTCTCCCATAAAGATGCATATCGGGCGCGTGGTGACCCCCACTCCATGCACGAGGAGGGCGGAAGCACCAGGGGATCCAATCAGTCAGACCACACCCCCCGTGATCTGACACGTATCCCCTATCCTTTAAATAGGATATACATTTCACTAAACTGGATGACCTCTGCAATATCAGTCCTAGTGGCCAGGATGAAAACTGCAAGATTTCAGGATATGTTTTTTTAAACATTGATAGTAAAATCGATAATTAGAAAAAGAAATATCACCAAACATTCTTTAAAAATATATTCTACATAAAAACATGATTTAGCTAATATTCTGCTCACACATTTCTTTTAAGACATAGTTGTAAGGGTTGTCAAACCAAGTAGAGATGAGCGAACTTACAGTAAATTCGATTCGTCACGAACTTCTCGGCTCGGCAGTTGATGACTTATCCTGCGTAAATTAGTTCAGCTTTCAGGTGCTCCGGTGGGCTGGAAAAGGTGGATACATTCCTAGGAAAGAGTCTCCTAGGACTGTATCCACCTTTTCCAGCCCATCGGAGCACTGGAAAGCTGAACTAATTTATGAAGGAAAAGTCAGCAACTGCCGAGCCGAGAAGTTTGTGATGAATCGAATTTACTGTAAGTTCGCTCATCTCTAAAACCAAGTGTAAAAAAAAATAGAAAATTCTTGTGTGGAAAAACAGGATAGTCCGGAACTTCACACAGCACCAGGAATTGTAGCGATGTTCTTCTACAATAGGAGCAAGGAGCATGGGAATATCCAACTAAGAAATAAATAGTAGCACCCCATTCTTGTATGTCTTCCCCCTGTGTTAATGTGAGGATTATACTCAATAAAAGAAGAAATCTACCTGACATGTAGGTGCCGTTATTTTTTTCTTAGTTTAATATTTAAAAAAAAAAAAAACTTACTGTTTGTATAGTTGTGTAACTTTCTTATACATTTAAAAAAAAAATGTTTTTACTAATTTCAATAGCTTTTCTTGCTGTCATATATAAAGATTCTTAAAGGGGTACTCCGGCGCTTAGACATCTTATCCCCTATCCAAAGGATAGGGGATAAGATGCCTGATCGCGGGGGACCCCCGTGAACTTGCACGCAGCACCCCAGTTAAAATCAGTCCCCGAAGCATGTTTACTCCGGGTCTGATTACCGGCGACCATGGGGCTGGCGGCGCGTGACGTCATGCCTCCGCCCCCGTGTGACGTCACGCTCCGCCCCTCAATGCAAGCCTATGGGAGGGGGCGTGACATCACACGCCGCCAGCCCCGTGGTCGCCGGTAATCAGACCCGGAGCAAACAATCTCGGGGGACTGATTTTAACTGGGGTGCTGGGTGCAAGATCATGGGGGTCCCCCGCGGCGGGACCCCCACAATCAGGCATCTTATCCCCTATCCTTTGGATAGGGGATAAGATGTTTAAGCACCGGAGAACCCCTTTAATTTTATACTCTTGAGCCCTAATGCAATATATGGGCCCTGTGGGTGTATAATTATGTGGAGAAGGGGCACTAAGGCTTGAGCGTTACTGCAACCTCTTACTTTGCACCACAGCCACAGCAATGCTCTTTTTTCTGTCCTGAATTGAAAACTTAAAGGGGTACTCCACCCCTAGACATCTTTTCCCCTATCCAAAGGATAGGGGATAAGATGTCAGATTGCCGGGGTTCCGTTGCTGGGGACCCTGGGGATCGCTGCTGTAGCACCCCGCTATCATTACTGGGCAGAGCGAGATCGCTCTGCACGTAATGACGGGCAATACAGGGGCCGGAGCATTGTTACGTCACGGCTCCGCCCCTCTTGACGTCACGGCCCGCCCCCATCAATACAAGTCTATGGGAAGGGGGCGTGGCGGTCGTCACGCCCCCTGCCATAGACTTGCATTAAGGGGACGTGCCGTTATGTCATGAGGGGCGGAGCCATGACGTCACGCTGCTCCGGCCCCTGTATCGCCCGTCATTACGCACAGAGCGAACTCACTCTGTGCAGTAATGATGGCGGGGTGCCGCAGGGGCGATCCCCGGGGTCCCCAGCAGCGGGACCGCGGCGATCTAACATCTTATCCCCTATCCTTTGGATAGGGGATAAGATGCCAGGGGCGGAGTACCCCTTTAAAGGGGATATCCAATAGTTTTTCAAAACTAATATGATGCTGGGGAAAAAATTTAAAAAAAAAAAGAAACTTACCTATTCCTGTTCCCCTCACAGCTTACATCCACCTCAGTCTGGTCCCCGACTCTTCTCTCTCCTTCCTGTTTCCGAGCCGAGTGCTTGATGCAGGACCTGCTTACCGGCTTAGCCAATCATTGACCTAGACAGGATACTGCTGCAGCCTGTGATTGGCTGTGCCAGGCAGATCCTGCACCCATCTTAGAAGCAAGAAGAAGACCAAAAGACTGGATGGAGGCAAACGGTAGCTGCGGGGGCCAGGTGTAGGTAAGTATGTTTTTCTCTATTTCTCCCTGCCTTAGCACCCTATTAGTTTTTGTAAAACACTGATTAACGCCTTTAAGTTCTACACTGATACACTGATACAAAGCCAGCAGCTGTGCGAGCAGGAGTTCTCACAACAGGCGACAGAACAGTAACTCCTGTGAACCAGTGTTTTCCAACAAGGATGCCTCCAGCTGTTGCAAAACTACAATTCCAAGCATCCATCAGTATACACATTGTATGAAAGATGTATGTAATTCCTAATGGCCATTAAATCTTCAAAATTTGTGCCCTATGTTTGTGGCTATGTTTACACAACGGAATGTCTGCCCAGAAGAGTTCAGAGAAGACATTCCGCAGACAGCGGGTGAGGGCAGAACATGCAGACTGCTCGGAAATGCAAACAATGGGACTATGCTGCAACGGAATTTCAAAGTGGATTTTTTCCACCAGATTCTGCGTAGAAATAAGCCTAATGCTTTGCTCACATGGCATAAAATCTGCAGAATGTCTGCCCGGAAAGTAAGGTTGGACATTCTGCAAATTAGCATGTTACACTGGTGCCAGGACAGTTTGATAATGTCCCGTCTTCATAGACGGCAATGTATTTCCAAGTGGAATAAGCTGAAATAATAAACATGTTCATTGTTCCTGTGGACTCCAAAATCGGAATTTCCGCAAAAGATGTTTTCAATGAGGAAATTCCGTGTGCAGCAGAATCCCACTTAAATATAATGAGTTTTCGAGTGGAATTTTTACCCTGGATTTTGCTCCGAAATTCCATCATGTGAACATAGCCTAAGTTAGAGATAAAGGATGGAATAACAAAGTTTTAACGGTATAAAAAAAAAAGTAAAAAAAAATACAGTTATTTCGACTACTGTGCTCCTTAAAAACGCCATATTTTCACACCTACAAATACAACTGAAAATACACTTTGTAAACACGGCCTTACAGGTAAACGCAAAAGTAAACCGGAAAAAATTAACCATGCGCCTTTAAAACGTGGAAGACAATCACATTGCGTGTCACATGACCTTTACCGTAATTTCTATTAAAATCATTTCATGTTTGGTTGCCTCTGCTATGCTGGGCTCATTTGTATTGTTTACAACCATCCATTGCGTTCACCATTTAGTGAGGATCCAAGGTTACCGCTTCCCTACACTCACTGGTTAAATGGAATGCAGCCCATTGTGTGTGTGTGCGCGCGCGTGTGTGTTTAAGGAAACTGCTCCATAGAAAGCGGCAGCCCCAACTATCAATCACAGTGCAATGAGGAATATTAATTATAGAGTATAGAAAGTATAAATAATGCATGGGGGGAGGGAAGTAGGGGGGGGGACTCAAGGATTTATGGCTGGTCAAGTCATGACAGATGTGGGCAGGTAGTGATCCTTGCAGGGTGCTTGGCTGCTGCTTCCCTGACATAACACTGTCCTTTTGCTTCTTAAAGCTTTCAAGGGTAATAAAGCCTTCCCCCCCTTAAAGCCTTTGTCCTGTGCATTTACTTAGTTGCATGCGTACGGAATACAAATACTTATGAAATCTCTCTGCAGCCAGATAACAGAAATTGGACGACTTGCAGGACGCCAAAAACTCAACTAAAGACAATGCAAAAAAACATTTAAAAAAAAACACGTCTACGCTACATAGATGACGTATTTAGCAAACCGGATAACCACAAACGAACATAATAAGAGAACTTCGATACATTGTATTTACAAAATGAGAGTTAATTAATTAACAGGGAAAACAAGAAGACATTAACATGAAATATATAAGGAGCTGGCGCACACACTGCAACAAGATCAAGCATTGATTTTTATCTTAAAAAGACAATAGGATGACATGATGGATGCAATGGAAACATTTACAACTCTGCATTCTCTGCCCCCTTGTTAATCAGCCCCCCCCCCCAACCCTTCCTCACCCAGGTGCCCTGGCATAGCGGCGTCACCTAAATCAAATGTACTTACAGGTCCCAGGATCTCCCAAGAGTTTTTGGTGCAGTTTCAAGGACAAATTGTCTTAAAAGGAAATTCTTCCCGGCACACGGCAGCAATCAGATCTGATTACAAGGGTACCCCCTTACTAAATGTGCCGAGATCATGGAAAGTTCCCTGATGAAGACATCATTATCTTGTGAGAATGTTCAGGGTTAAAGACTTTTTTGCTCACTGAGCCGCTTTGATTTGCTTCCCTTAGTTGAATGTATATACACAACACACAGAGGACAGGCAGCTGATGCTGCTTTGCAATCCTGCAGAAAGAAGTCCTCACTGAAAAAAAAAAAAACCAATGGCATCACATTTCAATACTTAGTGCCAGGCGTTTGGGGGCAATGCTAGCTTAGACAACTTCATGTGATTCACGAAAAGGGCCTCACAGTGTAAACGTGCTATGGAAAACAAAATCCAGGGACGCCCCAAGACAATGGTATGGCCATAGGTGCAACTCTTGCTCCCTAAGAGGGAAAAGCAAAGGTTAAACTACGTATTGTACTAGATCAGTTAGTATCCTTATACCTAGGGTTTTATAAAGGACGGGGGTCCAGAGAGGCAAATAAGGGGGGGACAGAATCAAACTTATTTAATTATTCCTGTACTTAAAGGGGTATTCCGGGCAAAAACATTTTATCCCCTATCCAAAGAATAGGGGATAAGATGTCTGATCGCGGGGGGCGGGCCCCCCGCGATCAGACATCTTATCCCCTATCCTTTGGATAGGGGATAAAATGTTTTAGCCCGGAATACCCCTTTAAGATTTTAAAAACATTGTCTGGTTTTGTTACATTAACCCTTCAGAGTAGTCGCAAGGTGACTTTAGTGCTCTTTCTGGTTTTACTTAGCCCCCTAAGACTAGCCTCCATGGTGCACAGCTATTTCTCATTTTCTCCATTTCGGGGAGCAGGACCAGAGCTTAGCTGTTTGTCAGTAGTTCAAGACACAGGAACTTCCTTTCCCTTACTTATGTGACCATGTGATCATAAGAGAGCATCTAATCCTCTCTGTTCTGCCATGACATAGAAGTGCACTAAAGTGAACAGGCTGTACTGTGCTAGGCTGATGGATGCACTAGAGGAATGTTTCCCAACCAGGGTGCCTCCAGATGTTGCTAAACTATGACTTCCAGCATGCCAGGACAGCCTTTGGCTGTCCAGGCATGCTAGGAGTTGTAGTTTTGCAACACCTGGAGGCACCCTGGTTGGGAAACACTGCAATAGAGATACAAGGTGCTATGAGAACAGAAAATAAAATAAACAGCAGGGCAGCAAGGAAGGGGTTACATAACAAAAGCCCCTGTTGTAAACAGTGAAAGGTGATAATGAGGATGACTAAACAGCAAACAGAAAGGATCACAGCAAGGAAGGAGTTACATCACAAAAGCAGTTCTGGTCTAAGCTGATAACGATGATGATGGCTAAAAAGATAGGGGGGAGAGAATGGATTACATTGAAGAGGCAGATCAGTTAATTACATGGGGGGACAATGGGGGAGATTGATCAAAACCTGTGCAGGGGAAACATTGACCAGTTACCCATAGCAGCCAATCAGATTGCTTCTTTAATTTTTCAGAGGCCTTTCAAAAAATTAAAAAAAGCAATCTGATTGGTTGCTATAGGCCACTGGTCAACTTTTCCTCTACACAGGTTTAATACAGGATATAACTCAGGATCAGTACAGGATAAGTAATGTAATGTATGTACACAGTGACCTCACCAGCAGAATAGAGAGTGCAACTGTGGAGTATAATACAGAATATAACTCAGGATAAGTAATATAAGGTTTTACACAGTGACTCCACCAGCAGAATAGTGAGTACAGCTCTGGAGTATAATGCAGGATATAACTCAGGATCAGTACAGGATAAGTAATGTAATGTATGTACACAGTAACCCCACCAGCAGAATAGTGAGCACAGCTCTGGAGTATAATGCAGGAAATAACTTAGGATCAGTACAGGATAAATAATATAATGTATGTGCACAGTGACCTCACCAGCAGAATAGTGAGTACAGCTCTGGAGTATAATGCAGGAAATAACTCAGGATCAGTACAGGATAAGTAATGTAATGTATGTGCACAGTGACCTCACCAGCAGAATAGTGAGTACTAGTGTTGCTCGCGAATATTCGCAATTCGAATATCATTCGCGAATATCGCATATTCGCGAATTCGCAAATTTCGCGAATATAGCGTTATATATTCGTAATTATGAATATTCGTTTTTATTTTTTTTTATTTTTTTATTTTATTTTTTTTTCTTCACAGTACACATCACAGTGATCATCCCTCTCTGCTTCCAGCTTGTGTGGTGTAAAGAAGGCTCTAATACTACTGTGTGAGACTGGTGTGCGAAAATTCGCATATGCGAAAATTAGCATATGCTAATTTTCGTATATGCGAATTTTCGCGTATGTTAATTTTGTGTATGCTAATATTCACATGTTAATTTTCGCATATGCGAATTTACGCATATGCGAAAATAAAACGAGAATATAACGAATATGCGAATATTCGCGAATATATGACGAATATTCGTCCATATATTCGCGAATATTCGCGAATTCGAATATGGCCTATGCCGCTCAACACTAGTGAGTACAGCTCTGGAGTATAATACAGGATATAACTCAGGATCAGTACAGGATAAGTAATGTAATGTATGTACACAGTGACCTCACCAGCAGAATAGTGAGTGTAGATCTGGAGTATAATAAAGGATGTAACTCGGGATCAGTACAGTATAAGTAATGTAATGTATGTACACAGATAGACCACTGTATCCCAGTTAGGGGATTAGAGTTAGCACCCCATACAATATCGAATAATATAGACTATAAATGATCAATATTTGCTAATAAACAAAGTACCAAAACATAATAAATGGAAAGGGTTGTATTACTATAAATTCCAATGAATTCTGCCAAGCCTCATGTAAACCCTTACCCATAAATCACTGTGTCCCAGTGAAGCGAAATATACCGATGCTACAACATCATATGACATCTGAGCTTGAAAATAATACCCACTGGTTGTATCTCAGCACAAAAACAATTTATTTATCCTCAACACATAATATATGGTTTATTCTGGGAAACTATCAACAATGAAGTCATCAGAACTTTATTTAATCTTTTACCCATAAATACTGTCTTAGCCTATGGACCTTCTGAGGGACCCCACTGGAAAACATTTTGCAGCAGACAGATTGTATGGTTCAGTTTTTTGCATCCGTCCATATTATTGAAGGGGCACTCTAGGCACAGCTGTGACTGGTAGACTGTCTTATGGACATTGCAGTCTCCATGGGGGTGATACGTGACACAGGGTTCTCTCTATGTTGTCTTCTATCTCCTTACACACGCATCGCCCCATTTTATAAGATGTCTGATCGCGGGTGCCCCCTGCTGAGACCCCTTGCGATCTCCCTCCAGCACCCGCATTCTATGTGGGTGCTGAATCTCCAGTTTCGGAAACCTCCGGGTTTCCGGGACTGGGGATGTGACGTCACACCACGCCCCCTCCATTCATGTCCATGGGAGGGGGCGTGACGGCCGTCACGCCCCCTCCCATAGACATGAATGGAGGGGGCATGGCGTGACATCACGTCCCCAGTCCCAGAAACCCGGAGGTTTCTGAAACTGGAGATTCAGCACCCGCATGCAGGGAGATCACGGGGGGTCTCAGCAGCGGGCCCCCCGCAATCAGACATCTTATCCCCTATCCAAATGTTTTTGTTAGGAATACCCCTATAATAAAAATCTGTGACATCCTTTTCTGTAGAGAAAACTTACTAATTCACAATTTTTGATGGTCACAGCTCCCCTCCTCCCCCTCTCTGCCTGATGATCTCTGCACAGGTCACAGAGCATGCCTAGAAAACTCTCCCACAGATGTCAATGAGCCTCCTCAACACTATTGGTTCCCTCTGTTGACTATGTAGATGCTGTAAAGAGTTTCTCTAAATTATGTTAACAAAACAGAGCAGAGAAATTTGGCTCCCCTCATAATAATGTACAAAAATGCAATTTAAAAAATCTGGAAATTAAAACACAAAAAAAAAAAAAAAAACAATGTGTTTCGGTATGTGGCTATAATCAGTATAAAAAAAAACTGATTAAGGAAACTGTCCAAAGTTTTCAGTCAAGGTCTCAGTGTTCAGACTCCGACCGATAACTAGAACAAGAAAGCCATGAGCTCCACTCCCCACTCTGTGTCTATACAACCTGGATGATCTCGTAGACTGACAATATGAGTCCGCCCTGGCCACATGACATGGGAAAGAACGTGTTATGTGTGCACTGCCCCCAGCTCATTCTATTGAGAAGATCCCAAACCAATGAAAGCTTTTAAACTTTCTCTACAACATATTAATATTTTTTTTAAATGTGGTACCCATTTAAGTGGAGGATCATAAGTAGATGAATAATTATTGGGCCAATGGATTTCCTTCTGAATCTTGAGTCAAAGTTGGTGCCAAAAAAAATGCAATTATTTCTGCTACAGTACTTCTACAGTTACAACTTTGTAGATACCATTTAGTTTGTATCCAGATGTTTTGATAAGTGATGTCTTAAAGGAGTACTCCGGTGCACACTTTTTTCATTTTATCCCGTCTGGGCTGCAAAATAAAAGAAAACACACTTTATTTTACCTGCCAACGAGCCCCCGAGCTCCGATCCAGGTGTTCGGTCCCCGGGCTGTATTCTTCTTACTTCCTGTTAGCCCAGCACGTCACACAGAGCTTCAGCCTATCACTGGCCGCAGCGATGTCCCGCCTCGGCCAGTGATAGGCTGAAGCTCCGTGTGACGTGCCGGGCTAACAGGAAGTAACAAGAATACAGCCCGGGGACCGAACACCTGTACCGGAGCTTCGGGGGCTCGTTGGCAGGTAAGATAAAGTGTGTTATCTTTTATTTTGCAGCCCGGACGGGATAAAATGAAAAAAGTGTGCACCGGAGTACTCCTTTAAATCAGTGATTCCCAACCCAGTCCTCAAGGCCCACCAACATTCCATTTGTTTTTATTTTATTTTTCAGTTATTCAAATTAATTCCTGTACTGTTGGTGGGCCTTGAGGATTTGATTGGGGACCTCTGTCTTACAGGATAGCTGATGAGTGGTTAGAGTATCCAGGCTAATAGGAAATTCAAAAGTCAACTAACACAATGGTACCCAACCCAGTCCTCAAGGCCTACCAACATTTTCAGTTACTTCGTTGGAATAGAACAACAAAAAAATCTAATCCTGGACTGTTGGTGGAGCTTTAGGACTGCTGGGTTGGGGACCTCTGTCTTAAAAGAATTACCTAAAAATTGTGGGTGGTCCAAAAATGGATCTCAAGAATGGGGTTTTTAAGGCTCCGGTTAGAATGGTTCAGTGGTTGAACACACGGTCACTACATTCACTTGCTATAGGTGCCGTACTCTGCAATCTTAGACAGTCCCACAGACCCGTGGTCTCTAACCCAGTCCTCAAGCCTGACCAACATTCCCATTTTTATTTAAATTTATTTTTCAGTTTTTCCACTGCAATAGGAAAAATAAAAAAATAAAATCCTGGACTATTGGTGGGCCTTGAGAATTAACTTGGGGACCTCTGCCTTAGACTACCAGGTATTAACATTGTCATTGTACCCTAGACACCCAGGTATTGACTTTCCAAATTGTACCCTAGACCAGTGTTCCACAACCCAGTCCTCAAGGCCCACCAGTTTTTTCAGTTGCTCCATTGGAAAATAAAAAATCCTGGATTGTTGGAGGGCCTTGAGGACTGGGTTTGGGACACTTGTCTTAAAAAAAAAATCACCTAAGAAGAACCCAATCTTGGGTTTGAGTTGAACCATGAGGGCATAGCAAACTCTTTTTAGGATTTTCAGCATCTGTCAGAAATAGGGTACTATTAAAGGGCTCTGGAATCACACTCCATCTCTATTAACCAATGAGGCTTTTTTATTATTGCTATTATACAAATTCAATTTTTAAGGCCATTTCTATTACCGAAATAGTCTTAGCTTCCATTCCAATCTTTAATAAGGTTTAACCCACCAGAATTCTTTTATACCTACTAAGAACAGCTCAATCAGTTAATAAAAATGGGACACATTGATAGCAAGTAAAAAAAAAACTAATTATACAATTAAATTAACAAAAGAAGTAATGTATTCTGCGCAGAGTAATTTCTGACCAGCAACACCCTGCAAAAAAAACCCTTGGGGGCTGAAGCTATTCCAGATGCTGGTGTGTGGGATTCAGCTTTATGTATCCAATGAGGCATATACAGCCGAGATATGTTTAGCCGAAATGCAAGACGTGATCTAGTTTGCAAAGTATAAACAGTAAAGGAAATTAGCTGGAGACGGAGTCACATAAATAATGTACAAAATGTGGATAAAGAGGTAGAAGAAAATAAACTTAAATGTTTATTACAGTTGTAGTCACTGAAATATTATAAAATGTAAATATATATATATATATATATATATATATATATATACACTGCTCAAAAAAATAAAGGGAACACTAAGATAACACATTCTAGATCTGAATGAATGAACTAATCGTATGAAATACTTTCGTCTTTACATAGTTGAATGTGCGGACAACAAAATCACACAAAAATGATCAATGGAAATCCAATTTATCAACCCATGGAGGTCTGGATATGGAGTCACACTCAAAATCAAAGTGGAATACCACACTACAGGCTGATCCAACTTTATGTAATGTCCTTAAAACAAGTCACAATGAGGCTCAGTAGTGTGTGTGGCCTCTACGTGCCTGCATGACCTCCCTACAATGCCTGGGCATGCTCCTGATGAGGTGGGGGATGGTCTCCTGAGGGATGTCCTCCCAGACCTGGACAAAAGCATCTGCCAACTCCTGGACAGTCTGTGGGAATGGGCGGCCAGTCCATAGCATCAATGTCTTCCTCTTGCAGGAACTGGTGACACAATCCAGCCAAATGAGGTCTAGCATTGTCTTGTATTAGGAGGAACCCAGGGCCAACCGCACCAGCAAATGGTCTCATAAGGGGTCTGAGGATCTGATCTCGGTACCTAATGGCAGCCAGGCTACCTCTGGCAAGCAGATGGAGGGCTGTGCGGCCCCCCCCAAAGAATGCACCCCACACCCTTACTGACCCACCGCCAAACCGGTCATGCTGGAGGATGTTGCAGGCAGGTGGAACGTTCTCCACGGCGTCTCCAGACTCTGTGACATCTGTCACATGTGCTCAGTGTGAACCTGCTTTCATCTATGAAGAGCACCGGGCGCCAGTGGCGAATTTGCCAATCTTGGTGTTCTCTGGCAAATGCCAAATGTCCTGCATTGTGTTGGGCTGTAAGCACAATCCCCACCTGTGGACATCAAGCCCTCATACCACCCTCATGGAGTCTGTTTCTTACCGTTTGAGTGGACACATGAGTGGAGGTCATTTGGCAGGGCTCCTCCTGCTCCTCCTTGCACAAAGACGTAGGTATCAGTACTGATGCTGGGCTGTTGCCCTCTTACGGCCTCCTCCACATCTCCTGATGTACTGGCCTGTCTCCTGGTAGCACCTCCATGTTCTGGACACTATGCTGACAGACACAGTAAACCTTCTTGCCACAGCTCGCATTGATGTGCCATCCTGGATAAGCTGCACTACCTGAGCCACTTGTGTGGGTTGTAGACTTCGTCTCATGCTACCACTAGAGTGAAAGCACCAACAGCATTCAAAAGTGACCAAAACATCAGCCAGAAAGCATAGGAACTGAGAAGTGGTCCGTGGTCACCACCTGCAGAACCACTCCTGTATTGGGGGTGTCTTGCTAATTGCCTATAATTTCCACCTGTTGTCTGTTCCATTTGCACAACAGCATGTGAAATTGATTGTCAATCAGTGTTGCTTCCTGAGTGGACAGTGTGATTCCACAGAAGTGTCATTGACTTGGAGTTACATTGTGTTGTTTCAGTGTTCCCTTTATTTTTTTGAGCAGTGTACATAAAAAATGTGAAATACACTAAAATCTGTGTTATACTGTATTTACAGTAAGTGCTGTACTGAATTACATCCATATACATGTACCTCTGTGACATGAAGAAATGTATGTGAAGTTACTAACCCAATTTTTCTTAGCTCCTATGATCCACATAGGAACATGTTCTCCTATCTGGCCCATCTAGACCAGTTTAGTGTCCCATTGACAACAATGAGATCAGTTCTGATATTCCTTCTGGAAAGGCTTAAAGGGGAATTCCACTCCTAGACATGTTATCCCCAATCCAAAAGATAGGGAGTAAGATGTCTGATTGTGGGGGGTCCAGCCACTGACACCCCCACGATCTCCGGCTCTGCACCTCAGTAATCAGCATGTACGGAGCAAACTCTACTCTGTGCCGGATTACGAGCTACCACAGCCGCCACACCCCCTCCATATATTTCCCATAGACATAAACGGAGGGGGCCTGATGACCACCGCCGTCCAAAGCCTTGCACAGCTGGCGTCCTGAACAAAATATTCACAGGGTGCCGATTCTTTGGATAGGGTGTAAAATGTCAGGGGGCAGAGTACCCTTTAAGAGAAGGGATTAATACATTCAAAAATGAACATTGTGTAATGCTTTATCTCCCCTGTGGAGGTGCTGCAGGGAAATACTGTCAAGCTCCTCCACAAATTACATCTAGTTATTGGGGATCCCAGCCTGGACCCCCACAGTCTTCTGCCCGGAGCCCTGGCTCTCCCCATGCACAAAGCTGTGTTGACCACAGCATGAAGCGGTGGCCAACATGCCACCTCCATACAGCCTACACACAAAAAAAGGCTGCGAGAAAACTTCCTGAAACTGCAGAAATCTGTTTGGGTTACTGTGAGCTTACACGCAAAAACTGTTATATTAATAGCACTGAGCTTAAACAAGAGTGTTAGGGTTAAAATTTGCATACTGTTGCATCTGCTGAATGATGCCTTGGTCACATGATGCTCCCTAGCCTACATTTTATCACAGAAACTCCTATAAGGGCTTTGGGAAGGGACCCTAATTTAGCCTCTCCCAATCTGGCTTTGGTAAGAACAACATCTCCTAGCTCTGATTCTACTAGGCATACATATACTAGTGTTACTTCAAAGTTTAATCCTGTTTAAGATAGAATCTGCAACAAGCAAGATGCTGGACTGTCCCAGTCCACACTGTGAGGATAAAGGAGTAGTCCAGTTTAGTAAAAAAAAATGTATTCTCTATCCAAAGGATATGGGATAAGTATAAGACCACGGGGGGTCCCCATGCACGGAGCTGTGTGGACCACCACATGAATCTGTGGTCAACACACCCCCTTCATGCATCTTTATGTACAGTGCTCTGGCTCTCCCATAGAAATGCATGGAGGTTGCGTGCCATCCCCCATGTCGACTCTCAGCGGTTGGACCCCCTGTGATCTGACACTTATCCCCTATACCTTAGATAGGGGATACATTTTCCTAAACTGGATAACCCCTTTAAAGGGGTACTCCGCCGCTCAGCGTTTGGAACAAAATGTTCCGAACGCTTAGAGCTGGCGCCGGGAGCGTGTGATGTCATAGCCCCGACCCCCATCATGACGTCATGCCCCCCCCCCCTCAATGCAAGTCTAAGGGAGGGGGCGTGACATCATAAAGGGGGCAGGGCTATGACATCACAAGCTCCCAGGTGCCGGCTCTAAGCATTCGGAACATTTTGTTTCAAACGCTGAACGGCGGAGTACCCCTTTAAGTCTTCAGCTCCTTCTGGGTTTTGTGCCGCAACCAGAGTTTGTGAATTAAGTTATAAGTATTGCACCAGAGTAAACCAACCTGTGTCACCATCGGTAAAGAACAAGCTGTTTGGACTGTGTATCATCTGTATCTTGTCCGCATCTGCAACTACGTTACTTCACTCATAGAAAACCAGAGACTTTCCATTCAGTAAATCTCCTTCAAAAGCAACATTTCAAGGGACAGTGACCAGATTCTCATTCATCTGCACCAAAAGATGCAACACTTCATGATGTGCCAAAGGAACTGCATAGTACTGGATTTGCACAGAAGTTTAAGGTGTTCAAGTCATTTCCCATAATCGTTGTGTCCAGAAGTTTTATTCCTGCACTTTGCTCTACGGGGACAATGTATTTGTGTAATGTCAGTTTAGCAGGAGACCACTGGTTAGGAATACCATCCTTCCTTGCAACATATTATCAGTATTACTTCTCCCAACTAGCATGCAGTATAACACTCATTATCCTCATGGTTACCACACTAGCAATGGATGGTATCAGGGCTCAAGTTCTACAGGAACACGTGGGAACTGAGTTCCTGCACTTTTTCCACAGCAAGAACACCATTCCTATTAGCAGGAGTCCATTAGGACCAGCTCTTGAGTGTAATTCTTGGATGAGTTCCCTTATTTTTTTTCTCCAGGACTTGACCCCTGGATGGTATCCATACTAAAACACCAGCCTACTCTTCCTGATGTTTATGTCTCTATAATTTAAAGGGGAACTCCACCCCTAGACATGTTATCCCCTATCAAAATGATTGGGGATAACATGTCTGCTCACAAACATGGAAGTCTGGGGCTTCCGTGTTCGTGAGGTCACGTCATGCCCCCTCCATTCATTTCTAGTACACAGCAAGTTCATAGCCATGAATGGAGGGGTCTTGCCGGCTGTGGTTGCCAGTCATCTTTGCATAGGGGATAACATGTCTAGTGGGGGAGTACCCCTTTAAGGAAGGCAGCTTTATCTATAAAGAAAACAGTGTATATAAATAGGCAGGCATGCAACACTATCTGTGCCAAAACTCATCTATAGAAAGAAGATTTCTACACCAGCACAGAAGGGGGTTCTTTACTGTAAGAGCAGTGAGACTACGGAACTCACAGCCAGAGGAAGTGGTCATGGTGAACTCCGTAAAGGAGTTCAAAAGAAGCCTGGCCCTGTTTCTGGAGAGTAATAACATTACAGGTTAATAGGTTATATGTGCAGAATATTGAACCAGGGATTTATTCTGATGCCATATTCGGAGTAGGGAAGGATTTTTTTTCCCTTGGAAAGGGGCAATTGACATGAACATCACAAAGTTCTTTTGCATTCTTCTGGATCAACACAAGAACAAAATAAGGTTATAGGTTGAACATGATGGACTCATTTCAACATTAAAGGGGTACTCTACCGAAAAACATCTTATCCCCTATCCAAAGGATAGGGGATAAGATGTATGATCCTCGCGATCTCTGGCGCGGCACCCTAGTCATCAGTGCACGGAGAAAACTCTGCTCCATGCTGGATGACTGGTGACTACAGCTGCCACGCCCCTCCATTCATGTCTATGGTAGGAGGAGTAATGGCAACGTACTAGCCGTCACACCCCCTCCAATATGAATGACAGGACATGAATAGAGGGGGCATGGCGTAACGTCACAAACATGGAAGCTCCAAGCTTTCATGTTCCGGACACTGCTGCTGCCGGCCCGGAAACCCCTGCCATCAGACATCTTATCCCCTATCCTTTGGTAATATCTAAGTAGAGAAGTGGGTCGGCACTGCCAAAATCAGACACTCTCACACCTGTGTACCTGGAGATCTGTCGAGGCTAAAGCTGCAGCACCTAAATCCAGCCAGTCGGTGCTCAGCGGAAATGGAGATTGGAGAAACAGCCAATGCAAGACTGGAAGGACGAAACACCACGGCACTCGGTATGCTGGAACACTTGTGCCTCCTTATTCAGACATTGGGATACACCTACATCTGGAGTGGAGACGGGAGGACGGGCCAACGAGCGTTTCGCTGCACACTGCGGCTTCCTCTGGACCCTGGGGGTCCAGTGGAAGCCGCAGTGTGCAGCGAAACGGTCGTTGGCCCATCCTTCCGTCTCCACTCCAGATGTAGGTGTATCCCAATGTCTGAATGAAGAGACACAAGTGTTCCAGCATACCGAGTGCCGTGGTGTTTGTCCTTCCAGTCTTGCATCCCCTATCCTTTGGATTGGGGATAAGATGCTTTTCGGCGGAGTACCCTTTTAAGAACTATCTATAGGGAGAGACAGGACGACACTGCGATCTGAGGTGCTCGTTTTTTTAAACTTTTGTCCAGGAATGTCCCCAACTTTTTGGAAGCTTTACAACACTGTATTAGAATATTGTTAGCCCATACTGGATATGTATACAATTAGATATAATGGCCATAGCTAATGGGCACGCCCTATCGGCACCCCCTGGTGGCATAATGATCTCTACCCATGGCAGGACCCCCCACACTTATATTGTAACCTGTACAAAACATCGTAGAAAAAAAAAAAAGCCCTAGTCCTGCCGGTGTTTATTATCCAAGCCTCTCTAAGAACATCTCCAACAATTTCTTTGATTTATGTTCAAAAACACACAGGGCATGAAATGATTTCTGCAATCTTACATTTCCCTCAAGAACGGCGCGGCCAGCAGATATATTCTAAGACATCGTGTCGGATCCCTTGTTCTGTCTCCTTTTTTAAAATAAATTTATGATAATCAATTATATCCGCTTCAAAGGAGACTGCCACCGGATTCCCCATCAGAAAATCTGTTTGAAAAAAAAATAAAAAATAATATATATCGCTTTTCTTCCCCTACATTTAAGGTACCACAGGGGATAGTGCCCATGCTGACATCCAAATTGAAAGAAAATGTGCCAAATTCTGCAAAAAATGACATCCATCAAAGGCTGCTTGTGTCATAGGTGTCCTGTGAAGGAGTAACCTTCCCTCCTTCATATGCAGAAGACGCGGACTCCACCGGATAAAGGACTCATTAAGGTTTCACAAGGAAGCGTCTTACCGGCACTTAACTAGCAGCTGTTTTACTACTTCCCTACGTTCCTTATATTCAAGTCGTTTATTTCCCGTGGCTATTTACCCTGTTATAAGGAAAGAATTTTCCTCGTCTACTGAGAAATATGGAATTCTAAGGTTTTTTTTTTCACTAATGACATAAATGACATATAAGTCCTAATAAAAAAAATCTCTATATAGATTTCCATCCCTTCCACACTTATCTGTATAGTGTACCCCAATTACCTTTTTTTAAAAAACTTTTAATATATTACTAGCAGAGTACCAGGCACTGTCCGGTTTTTCCTTCCTAATTCTTTTTGGGGAGGAAAATTAACAAAGGAGGAAGCTTTTGTCCTCATATCCTGACCTCATATCTCTTCCTCTTGTCCCGTCCTTATATACCGACCTCATATCCAAACCTCATATCCCAGCCTCATATCTCAGCCTCATATCCCGTCCTCCTATCCCAACCTCCTATCCCGACCTCTTATCCCGTCCTCATGTCCCGTCCTCATGTCCCGTCCTCATGTCCCGTCCTCATATCCCGACCTCATATCCCGACCTCCTATCCCGTCCTCCTATCCCGACCTCCTATCCCGTCCTCATGTCCCGTCCTCATATCCCGATATCCTATCCCGACCTCCTATCCCGACCTCATATCCCGACCTCATATCGCGTCCTCATATCCCGACCTCATATCCTGACCTCCTGTCCCGTCCTCATATCGCGTCCTCATATCCCGACCTCATATACCGACTTCATATCCCATCCTCATATCGCGTCCTCATATCCCGACCTCATATCCCATCCTCATATCCCGTCCTCATATCCTGTCCTCATATCCCGTCCTCATATCCTGTCCTCATATCCCGACCTCATATCCCGTCCTCATATGCCGTCCTCATATCCCGACCTCATATCCCTTCCTCATATCCAGTCCTCATATCCCATCCAACGGCTGTCCGGGGCATGCTGGGAGTTGATGTTTTGCAACTTCTGGAGGGCCACAGTTTGAGAACACTGCTATAAATGATTCAGAGGGGATGCTGGTCCTTTTACTTTCTGTAGACGGCACTGATAGCACTGTTGTGTCTCCATCTATACATGGTGTTGGCACAGATAGTGCTGCATCCCTGTTTTCAAAACCATATTTTGGCATAGCTAGTGCCATCTCTCTGTAGGCATAAATAATAAGATTGTCTATCCCTGTAAACATTTGATGGTAGTGGTAATTACGCTTTCCTTTTCTCCCTGTACATCACGCAGGCACAGATAGTACTATCCCTTTGCCTTTCCCTGTAGATGACGTAGAGCAGTGTTTTTCAATGAGGGGGTCCCAGAAACTGTTACACCAAGTTTATTTTAGGTAGGAATAGCATTAGAGGTTCCCCAGGAACCAAAGCAGTTTGCATTGGATAATAAGTTTGGGAATTACTGACGTTGGCACAGATAGTGCAGCACCCCTGTCTTTGCCTTTACACGATAGTTCATCCCCACAATGGCACAAATAATATGTCCTCTCTGAAATGATGTAGGTTCAGATAGAACTGCCTCCAGGTCTCTTCATCTAACTCTCTGTAACTTTTTTTTGAATAAGGGTGGTGATCACATGACCAAGTTACAGTAATGAAACACATAGGTAAAGCTATGCTGTAAAAAAAAAAAAAAAAAACGGTGCGGTATGAATAATGATGGTGAGTGTGCATGGTATGGTGAAAAAAAACACTTGTAGTTCTTCTTTAAAGGAGTGCTCCAGGGAAGAACATATAAAAAAAAAGGTCCAAAGCCACCAAACTACCTGGATATCTTCTCTGGTAATGATCCTGCCAGATATGCATGGGCTCTGTGGCCCCTGTGGTTTTCTCTGGCTGCTTGATATTCTTTGCCATCCTGCAGCATGAATACTACATTTCCTACCAGCTATTGCAGCTCTCCTCTCACTGCTTTCCAACTCCCTCTATGAAAGCAGCCCCCACTCTCCTGCTCTGTGAGGAGAGAAATTCAGTGTCTGATTGGCTAAGGCTGCACACACCTCCAAGCTCCAAGAGAACATGACTCATCAGTGCAGGACAGAAACCATGTGGTCTGTGTCTCTCAGAAGGGGGGCTGCTTTCAGAGAAGGACTTGGACAGAGACACAGTTGATGGCTAAATCATGTACTTTGCTCACTCCATGCATGCAAGTGAAAACTGAAAGTGAGAAAACTGCTCTACGTAGCAAATGAGTGATATTTAGACAATAAAGACTAGTTGGTGAAAGGGAAAGGATGGGCTATAGGTTTAGTTCCGGAAAACCCCTTTAAGGATATGAGCTATATTAAAAAGTTGCACAAAAATGAAAAAAATAAAATAAAATGCATCGGCTGAATTTATTTGACAAAAGCACTAAAGAAACCAAAATCTCAATATCAGCATAACATTTTCTTCATATAACAAAATCTCAACGGGTTCACAGCGCTTCGCCAAAAAAAGCAAAAATAAAAAGATTTAAATATTTGCAAGATTAACAACAATAAAAAAAATAATAAAAATAAATAAAAGAGAGGCACCCCCCTATTAGATTATAATGAATGTAACAGTGAGCATAAAATCATAATATTGTGAACCCTTAAAATCATTATTTTCAGAAATGGCTTAAAGGATCTGCGTTCGCTGGGAAATCTGCGGCTAGTAGGAGGGATCTGGTAGGTGATGACCCGTCTTCATGCCTCACAGCTCTATCTGCTATCTTTATAGGATCAGGAGATATAGTAGATTTACATGTCCCCTCCCAGATCTGTATACTACTGCTATCGCTATTGGATAAGCATATATAGTAGATAGACACCTCCACTCCCAGATATGGATACTGATGCGGCTATCGCTAAAGGATTAGGATATATAAGTAGTTATACATCTCCACAGCTCTATCTGTATGCTGCTGCCACTGTCTCTACGGGAGTCAGGCTGTTGATCACATGACTAGGTTACAGTAATGAAACGCAGAGATACAGCTATGCTGCAATAACACAAATTGTGCTGTATGACTAGTGATTGTGAGTGTGCATGATATATGGAAAAAAAACACACCTGTAGTTCTTTTTTAAAGGGGTACTCCACTGCCCCAGTGTTTGGAACATTTTGTTCCGAACGCTTGGAGTGGACGTCAGGGTCGGGACATCATGGACATGGCCCCCTCATGCTGTCATGCCACGCCCCCTAAATGCAAGTCTACTGGAGGGGGTGTGGCTCCCATAGACTTTCAGTGAGGGGGCGTGATGTCACAGAGGGCTTGGCAGTGACGCCACAACCCCGCTCCCTGCACCCATCATTCTAAACTAATGCTGATTGCTGCACAGACATTGCGGGGGCCCCAGCGGCGGGACCCCAGCGATCAGACATCTTATCTCCTATCCTTTGGATAGGGGATAAGATGTCTAGGGGCAGAGGACCCTTTTTATGGAGTACTCCACTGCCCCAGTGTCCAGTACATTTAGTTCTGAACGCGTGGTGCGGGCTGCGGGGGTCGTGACGTCATGGCCACACCCCTCACGAAATCACACCACACCCTCTCAATGCAAGTCTATGGGAGGGGTCACGATGGCCATCCCACCCATAGACGTTCATTGAGGGGGCATGGCCGTGACATCATGAGGGGGCGTGGCCATGACATCACGACCCCCGCAGCCCGCACCACACGTTTAGAACTAAATGTTCCGGACACTGGGGCAGTGGAGTACCCCTTTAAGAATATGAACTGCACTGAACACAGAATGACAAGCTGAATATATTTTCCACAAACACTAGAAACCAAAATGTCAATATCAGCATAACACATATTCCCGATATAACAAAATCTCGCCGGCTTCACAGCGCTACGCAAAAACCCTCTCTAGTGCGTACAACAGCCTGCGAAAAAAAAAATTCATTCTGGAGGTTAACGGCAACAACAAAAAAAAAAAAGTGTTTCTACCTCTGCGCAAAAAGAAAAAGAAGCCCCTATTAGATTATAAAGAATGTAACAGCGAGCATAAAATCATAATATTAGGAACCCTTAAAATCATTATTTTCCAAAATGGCTTAAAGGATCTGCGTTCGCTGGGAAATCTGCGGCTATTTCTCCTACTTAGAAGAAGCTCAATCAAAAGATTCGCCAAGTGCCCCCTCGAGAAAACAGCAGATCTACATTTAAATGGAGATATATTTTTTACAAATGCGCACTACCTGGAAGGCAGAGGCTGTCAAGGATTCTCACCCAGTTATTATAAAATAGTCAGATATATATATATATTTCAAAGACGTCCCCACCCCTCCCTTTTTTCGAAGGCGTCCTGAAATATGCATTTTCCCATTTACTTGCTTTGCCTAGTCTTGATTTTTCTGTCTTGTAAATTAATATTAATCGCTTAACCGATGGCATGTTTTATTGTGCTAACAAATCTCTATTATGCCTTTATTGCGCTCGTTCCGCCGGAGAATGCGATAGGCATCTTATGTTTTCTCTGGTCAGATGCCCTAAATAATTAAGCAATCTACTGTCATCGGGGCCAGTTTATTTATTTATTTATTTTTTGTAAGGAAGCCGGTTAGTACAGTTAGTCTCATCTCATGCCATGATGGTCTAATGGGGGGGGGGGGGGGTTGTTTTTGACAGATATGTTGAGGCTGTATCAGGGGATTGTATGTATATCATGGATTATTTATTGCTGCTAATTAGTTGGGATGAGTTATGGTCGGCTGTGCGGGCATGCTGGGAGTTGTAGTTTTGTATCAGCCGGAAGCGCACTGGCTGGGAAACACTGGTCCTTATATCCTGTCCTCATATCTCATTCTCATATTCCAACCTCATTATTTGTCCCCATATCCCATCCTCATATTCTAACCTCATATCCTGTCCTCGTATCCCGACCTTTTATCCCATCCTCATATCTTGACCACATACCCCAACCTCATTTTCCGACCTTATATCTCATCCTCATATCCCGTCCTCATATCACATCCTCATATCGTCATCTTATATCCCTCCTCATATCCCGTCCTCATATCACATCCTCACATCGTCATCTTATATCCCTCCTCATATCCCGTCCTCATATCTCGACCTTCTATCCCCACCTCATTTCCCAACCTTGTATCCCATCTAGAGATGAGCGAACTTACAGTAAATTCGATTCGTCACGAACTTCTCAGCTCGGCAGTTGATGACTTATCCCGCGTAAATTAGTTCAGCTTTCAGGTGCTCCGGTGGGCTAGAAAAGGTGGATACAGTCCTAGGAAAGAGTCTCCTAGGACTGTATCCACCTTTTCCAGCCCACCGGAGCACCGGAAAGCTGAACTAATTTATGTAGGAAAAGTCATCATCTGCCGAGCCGAGAAGTTCGTGACGAATCTAATTTACTGTAAGTTCGCTCATCTCTAATCCCATCCTCATATCCTGTCCTCATATCTCATTTTCATATCCCATCCTCATATTCTAACCTCATATCCTGTCCTCGTATCCCGACCTTTTATCCCATCCTCATATCTTGACCACATACCCCAACCTCATTTTCCGACCTTATATCTCATCCTCATATCCCGTCCTCCTATCACATCCTCACATCGTCATCTTATATCCCTCCTCATATCCCTCCTCATATCCCGTCCTCATATCACATCCTCATATCGTCATCTTATATCCCTCCTCATATCCCGTCCTCATATCCTGTCCTCATATCGTCATCTTATATCCCTCCTCATATCCCGTCCTCATATCTCGCCCTTGTATCCCCACCTCATTTCCCAACCTTTTTTCCCATCTAGAGATGAGCAAACTTACAGTAAATTTGATTCGTCACGAACTTCTCAGCTCGGCAGTTGATGACTTATCCCGCGTAAATTAGTTCAGCCTTCAGGTGCTCCGGTGGGCTAGAAAAGGTGGATAAAGTCCTAGGAAAGAGTCTCCTAGGACTGTATCCACCTTTTCCAGCCCACCGGAGCACCGGAAAGCTGAACTAATTTATGTAGGAAAAGTCATCAACTGCCGAGCCGAGAAGTTCGTGACGAATCTAATTTACTGTAAATTCGCTCATCTCTAATCCCATCCTCATATCCTGTCCTCATATCTCATTTTCATATCCCATCCTCATATTCTAACCTCATATCCTGTCCTCGTATCCCGACCTTTTATCCAATCCTCATATCTTGACCACATACCCCAACCTCATTTTCCGACCTTATATCTCATCCTCATATCCCGTCCTCATATCACATCCTCATATCGTCATCTTATATCCCTCCTCATATCCCGTCCTCATATCACATCCTCATATCGTCATCTTATATCCCTCCTCATATCCCGTCCTCATATCTCGACCTTCTATCCGAAACCTCATTTCCCAACCTTGTATCCCATCTAGAGCTGAGCGAACTTACAGTAAATTCGATTCGTCACGAACTTCTCGGCTCGGCAGTTGATGACTTATCCTGCGTAAATTAGTTCAGCTTTCAGGTGATCCGGTGGGCTGGAAAAGGTGGATACAGTCCTAGGAAAGAGTCTCCTAGGACTGTATCCACCTTTTCCAGCCCACCGGAGCACCGGAAAGCTGAACTAATTTATGCAGGAAAAGTCATCAACTGCCGAGCCGAGAAGTTCGTGATGAATCGAATTTACTGTAAGTTCGCTCCTCTCTAATCCCATCCTCATATCCTGTCCTCATATCTCGACCTTATGACCCATCCTCCTATCCGAGTGGTCTTCAAACTCTGGCCCTTCAGATGTTACAAAACTACAATTCCCAGCATGCCAGGACAGCCGTTGGCCAGAAAGTTAAACAGATTTGTAAATTACTTCTATAAAAAAAAAATCTTAATCCTTCCAGTACTTATCAGCTGCTGAAGTTGAGTTGTTCTTTTCTGTCTGACAACAGTGACACCTCTGTCTGTCTCAGGAACTCTCCAGAGTAGCAGCAAATCCCCCTAGCAAACCTCTCCTGCTCTGGACAGTTCCTGACATGGACAGAGGTGTCAGCAGAGAGCACTGTTGTTAGACAGAAAAAGAACAACTCAACTTCAGCAGCTGATAAGTACTGATAGGATTAAGGTTTTTAAATAGAAGTCATTTAGAAATCTTTAACTTTCTGGAGCCAGTTGATATAAAAAAAAAAACATTTCATGGAATTCCCTTTTGGGGTACATTCACACGTGCGGATTTACAGCGTATTTTACGTTGCAGATCCACCACTGAAGGACCTCTGTATGGTGCCCTTAAATGTGCCTGCTCGGAGCGGCAATACGCCGCTCCGAGCAGACACACTGTGATGTGAAAGTCGCCGCGCATGCGCGGTGTACTCGCACACATCGCGGCCTCTTCCCCTGCTCAATGAGCTAGGCCGAGAGCTGCCGCGATGTGCGAGTATACTGCGCATGCGCGCGGCGGCTCACACATCACAGTGCGTCTGCTCGTAGCTGCGTATTGCCGCTCCGAGCAGGCACATATAAAGGCAGCATATAGGAGGTCCTTCAGTAGCGGATGCGCAGCGAAATACGCTGCGAAAATCCGCACGTGTGAACGTACCCTAAAGGAGTAACATACTTATACATCCACCACTGCTTTTTGGTCGTGGACAGGCTATGGGGGTCTACAGAAATACAATGTAACCAAATGACTTGAATTTGTGAATGTTGTTTTTTTCCTGCTCTTGTAATATTCAATATCCCCCATTGATTGATGTTCAGTCTTACAATCCCCTATATATACAGTGGTCCCTCAAGTTGCAATATTAATCGGTTCCAGGACGACCATTGTATGTTGAAACCATTGTATGTTGAGACCATAACTCTATGGAAACCTAGTATTTGGTTCTGAAGCCACCAAAATGTCATCCAAAAATAGGAAAAAGTGAGGATTAAAGAAAAATAAGTAGATAACTAATAGAGATAAAGCAAATCCTTACATATAAAAGTAAGAAAGATCTGCTGGGAGCTGTAATCACTGTCTATGTCAGTGTTTCACAACCAGGGTGCCCCCAGCTGTTATAAAACTACAACTCCCAGCTTGCCCGGACAGCCGTTGGCTGTCCGGGCATGCTGGGAGTTGTAGTTTTGCAACAGCTGGAGGCACCCTGGTTGGGAAACACTGGTCTATGTAGAGGACAGGAGCTTCTTCAGGGTCCTATACAGTACACACAGTGTCCCAAATGGAGCCGCCCTTAGTTGGTGTCCAAAAGAGCAGCTAACCCTGGCACAGGTAAGGAGTAGTACAGAACTTGTAGTTCCTCCCTGTACTGTAGGGGGCGCTACCAGACAGCCAGTCAGTGCATGCACTTCAGTAATACAGGTGATTTACCAGTAAAATGTCCATTCTGATTGGTCAGTTCCTACAGTTGTCACATGTTTCATAGATCTGGACTGTCCATAGCATTGTATGTTGAGTCTGGTTTCAAGTTACGATGGTCCAGAAAAAAACACATTGTATGTTGAAACTATTGTATGTTGAGGCCATTGTCAGTTGAGGGATCACTGTGTGTGTATATATATATATATATATATATATATATATATATATATATATAGATATGGAGAACAAAAGTGAGGGAACTCACCCAACATTTCCACTCAAGGGCTGGTCTCCTGCTAATGGGAACAGTGTTCCTGCTGTGGAAAAAGTGCAGGAACTCAGTTCCCACACGTTCCTGCAGGACTTGAGCCCTGTATATATATATATATATATATATATATATATATATATATATATATATATATATATATGTATGTATTCTTTTTGCAATAATTTCTTCATCAGGGGACAAAAAAAAAAAAGTGAAAAAGTCTCATGACCACCAGCCAAAAGTGATCTCCACTATCATTACACTGAGATATCGTGTTCCCTCCATCGGACCAGCTAAAACAGATAGAATTAGTTCATTTTATTTTCATTATATTGGCACATAAAATGTACATTAAGAAAGTGGGGATGCCAGAATTATAAAATAACACAGTTCATCTCCAAATCTGTAGAAAATGGGATAAATTACTCTCCATTATTTCTCTTATCTCCCGGTGGTTAACGCAGGACACATCAGACGCGGTGAGATTATGGGATCTAATAACACAAATGATTGCGACACATTTACCCTTAGTGCAAGTGAAAATATAAAGCTCGCCGGCAAAATAAAAACACGAGACGATAAATTTAGAAGGGCCCGAGTGGAGGCGTCATAAATATTCATAAAACGGAGAATATAGACGGTTAGGACGGGAATTCCCAGGATGGATAAATCACAGAATCCAAGACGTTGACTACGCAAACATTGCTGCTTCCGTTCGCCGGCATTGTTCCGATGCCAATTGTCTTGTTATACTTTTGGCCTTTTTGTAACCACATCTGGGTTATTGTTGTGCAGAACATACAACCACACAAGCAAGTTCGGTCCTGTACACGACCTGATAGACTTATAACCTCCTGGCATCAAGAATAAACATGGGGAACACCAGTTGACCGGTACTTGTGAAAAGAAGGTGCTTAAAGGGGTACTCCGCTGCTCAGCGTTTGAAACAAACTGTCCCAAATGCTGGAGCCGGTGACGGGAGCTTGTGACGTCATAGCCCCGCCCCCTCGTGACTTCACGCTCCGCCCCCTCAATGCAAGTCTATGGGAGGGGGCGTCACGCCCCCTCCCATAGACTTGCATTGAGGGGGCGGGGCATGACTTCATGAGGGAGGGGCATGTAAGGTGGAAATGTAAGGGCACGGGGGGTGTTAGGAGTAGTTAGGGAATATAATTATAGAGTTAGTTAAGAAAATATGGTTTGATGACAGGTACTCTTTAAAGTATAACTTTTAATAGTATCTCTCTAAAACTCAAAGAATATAAAGGGCTCAAGAGTGCTGAGAGTCTATGTCATTCACCGTACAAGAAACAATATATCTGCTTAAATAGTAATCATATGAAATATCTCTATACCAGAGTGTTCTATATATACAGAAAGGCCCCTCACGGTACGCTGACATTGTCCCCAATGGACAACCTTTACTCCCAACATGTTTCTGTCATACATTACGATGACGTCCTCAGGGGAGCATAAAATGCAACAAGATATTTGTGGATAATGTCAAGAAATAAAGCGATAGTAGGACAATCAAATACACCATGGACCATAGGGTCTGGAAATTGATAATTGACCCCCCTCCAACAATTGCTCCTGTACACAATAATGTATCTAGACATGCTCAGCTGACAGTGCGACCAACACCATGATTCACATCAAGTTATGTATGTAACATTTCTCATACATAAACAAAGGCGGGTATCAGCTCCAGTAAAGGTTAGATGTCCATCGAGATTATACCCGTTCAAGAATGCCGGCAGCGCGCGCTCCCATAGGGACAGAGAGGCTGGCTAGTACATGCCTGACTGCAAGCGTAGTATAATCGCACATCATGGCTTCTGTCGGCCTAGCTCAGGGAGCGCATGCGCAGCGACTTGCACATCACAGCAGTGAGTCTGCTCGTAGTGGCGTATTGCTGCTCTGAGCAGGCACATCTGAGGCACCCTGTAGGGGTCCTTCGGCGGACGATCCGCAGCGTAGAATACGCTTTGGATCCGCTTGTCTGAACGTACTCTTATAGACCCTTTAGAGTGTTAAAGGGGTATTCCGCCCATAGACATCTTATCCCCGTCACAGCCACGCCACCTCCCATAGACTTGCATTGAGGGGGTGGGGCTGTGCCGTCACAAGTGGGGAATGACCTTGGCATCACGAGCCTCCGCCCTGCATCGCCAGTATTGGAAACTGCAACGCAACCTGATCGTGTGTTTTGACCCCATAGGCTGTAGAATTGGGGTGTTTATGGTAGAGCCCTGCATTGTGATTGAGAAATAACGGGACCCAATGAAAAACTTGGAGGTGCGGGCGGTAATGAAGCAGTCAGGCACTGTACCTGTGGGTCCCGCAAATCCTGCGCACTCCTGCACTGCACACCCGGCCTCTATGAGTTAGGTCCTATGCTCCCATCCCGAGTCCCAGCGCTCAACCAGTGTCATGCTTGGTGCAATGTCCATGCACAGCCTCTTGTTCTGCTGTCTCCCCTGCTGACTGGAGGATGTACGGTACGGTGGAGCCTTCCCGGTCCCGTTATCACCTCACTAACCGGTGTAATACACATACGTGCCTATAGAAGTGTACAGACTAGGGTGCAATGCTCCACTAATACCCCTTATGTGTATAGGAAATTTACACAGACACTAGGGTGCAAGGATTTGTACCCCCCAAACCCCTCATATAGTAATGTACAGACACTAGGGTGCAATGATTTGTACCCCCCATACCCCTCATATAGTAATGTACAGACACTAGGGTGCAATGATTTGTACCCCCCATACCCCTCATATAGTAATGTACAGACACTAGGGTGAAATGATTTGTATCCCCCCCCCCCCCATACCCCTCATATAGTAATGTACAGACACTAGGGTGAAATTATTTGTACCCCCCCATACCCCTCATATAGTAATGTACAGACACTAGGGTGCAATGATTTGTACCCCCCATACCCCTCATATAGTAATGTACAGACACTAGGGTGAAATGATTTGTACCCCCCAAACCCCTCATATAGTAATGTACAGACACTAGGGTGCAATGATTTGTACCCCCCCATACCCCTCATATAGTAATGTACAGACACTAGGGTGAAATTATTTGTACCCCCCCCCCATACCCCTCATATAGTAATGTACAGACACTAGGGTGCAATTATTTGTACCCCCCCCATACCCCTCATATAGTAATGTACAGACACTAGGGTGCAAGGATTTGTCCCCCCCCCATACCCCTCATATAGTAATGTATAGACACTAGGGTGAAATTATTTGTACCCCCCCCCCCATACCCCTCATATAGTAATGTATAGACACTAGGGTGCAATGATTTGTACCCCCCATACCCCTCATATAGTAATGTACAGACACTAGGGTGAAATGATTTGTACCCCCCAAACCCCTCATATAGTAATGTATAGACACTAGGGTGCAATGATTTGTACCCCCCCATACCCCTCATATAGTAATGTACAAACACTAGGGTGAAATGATTTGTACCCCCCCCCCCCCATACCCCTCATATAGTAATGTACAGACACTAGGGTGAAATTATTTGTACCCCCCCCATACCCCTCATATAGTAATGTACAGACACTAGGGTGCAAGGATTTGTCCCCCCCCCCATACCCCTCATATAGTAATGTACAGACACTAGGGTGAAATTATTTGTACCCCCCCCCCCCATACCCCTCATATAGTAATGTACAGACACTAGGGTGAAATGATTTGTTCCCCCCCAAACCCCTCATACAGTAATGTATAGACACTAGGGTGAAATTATTTGTACCCCCCCCCCCCCATACCCCTCATATAGTAATGTATAGACACTAGGGTGCAATGATTTGTACCCCCCATACCCCTCATATAGTAATGTACAGACACTAGGGTGCAATGATTTGTACCCCCCCATACCCCTCATATAGTAATGTACAAACACTAGGGTGAAATGATTTGTATCCCCCCCCCCATACCCCTCATATAGTAATGTACAGACACTAGGGTGAAATGATTTGTATCCCCCATACCCCCCATATAGTAATGTACAGACACTAGGGTGCAATGATTTGTATCCCCCATACCCCCCATATAGTAATGTACAGACACTAGGGTGCAATGATTTGTACCCCCCCATACCCCTCATATAGTAATGTACAAACACTAGGGTGAAATGATTTGTACCCCCCCATACCCCTCATATAGTAATTTACAGACACTAGTTGGAAATTATTTGTTCCCCCATACCCCCATATAGTTGTGGTGGCCCAGTACGGGAGTTGTTACCCCGTACCCTTACTGTCCTGTCAGGCAGCCTCCCTGTAGTGTCCCCTGGGCCCCCCTACATCTGTTCTACTGTAATTGTATAGTATCTCCTATGTTATGTATATAAGAATGTTGTATCTTTAAGAAAGGTTAACATGTGATCACCAGTTGTCATGTGAGTTGTCATGTGATTGTTACCCAGGAGGTATCAGTGACCAGGTGACTTAAAGGTGACCAATGGGACCCCACCAGAGTCTCCCCCATAAAAGCTCTGGGAGGAGTCTCTTCTCTCTCTTAGCTCCTGAGTCTTTGCTGAGGTGCAGTCGATCCTAAGAGTCTGGAGTCATAGGAGCCTCAAGTCAAGTCTGCAGCCGCCAGATACAAGTCTACAAGTAACTATAGTCACAGCTTAGTCTGTCTCCAGTCAAGTCAGTCACTGTCATCTATTGTCAAGTCAGAGTGGTCTGCACTAAATTGTCCAAGACCACTGCAAGTCCCAGCAAGCCCTTAACGTCTCTGAAGTCCCTGGTCACCTCCGTGGGCCTGGCTACACTGTACAGACTGTACCATCTGTCACTCAGTGAAGCTACTGTTGTCTGTAACTTGGTGTCGGAGTCATTATTGCCCCTGTGCCTAGCCCAGGATCCAGCGGTATACCTTCGGGTGGTATTGAGGATAAACCATGCCCTGGTGTCACGAATATAAGGGGTTAATGCCATCTGCACCAGAAAGTGTACGGGACTTTGTCAGTGGAAAGTGTTTTACCCGAGGCACTTGTGAAATAGAGGGGGAGGTGAAGAAAAGACTTTTGTCCACCATTGTGAAGTGTTCAAGTACTGTGTCAACCATGTGCAAGATCAGGTCGGAGGCTTTGTTGCATTACAAAGTGTTGCCTGTACCAGCAAGGGTAAAAGATGTGATGGAGAAGCAAGCGAAAATGTCCCACACTGGTCAGCGTCCCGCCCCTGGGCGTGGAAACCATATTGCTGTTTGCTGAAATGGAACTGTAAAGATCCGTCCCTTGTTGCCGGGGGAGCTTCACCGCTGACACACTTCCGGCCGGCGGCCATTTTCCTGAAGCCCTGCATAAAAGGACTATTGCCGCCAGAAGTTCCAAATCCTAAGGATAGGGGATAAGTTTCAGACGCGGGTAGTCCGAGCACTGGGGCCCCCCGCGATCTCCCATACAGGACCCCAGCTCACTGGCCAGATAGCACGTGTCAACCACCACACCAAGTGGCAGCCGACATGCCCCCTCAATACAGGGCTGTGCCATAGCCCTGTATTGAGAGGGCGTGTGCCCCCCCCTCTTCGTGCGGTGGTCAACGCTCGCTATCTGGCCAGAGAGTCTTAGGATAAGTTTTTCTGTACTGGACTACTCCTTTAACCTCTTAAGCACCAAGGACGTATGAGTAAGTCCTTGGTCCCGCTCCCGTGAAATAACGCAGGGTCCCACGGTGACCCCACATCATATCACGGCGGGCCCGGCGTCATAGTGAAGCCGGGACCCGCCGCTAATAGCGCACGGCACTGATCGCGGTGCCGCGCGTTATTAACCCTTTAGCCGGGCACTCAAAGCTGAGCCACGCGGCTAAAAATGAAAGTAAAAAGTGCCGGTTAGCTCAGTGGACTGTTAGGGATAGCCGCGGCGTAATCGCGGCATCCCGAACAGCTTAAAGGACAGCTGGAGGGTCCCTACCTGCCTCCTCGCTGACCGATCGCCGAATGACTGCTCAGTGCCTGAGATCCAGACATGACCAGTCAAGCGGCAGAATCAAAGATCACTGGTTTCTTATGAGAAACCACTGATCAATGTAAAAGATCAGTGTGTGCAGTGTTATAGCTCCCTATGGGATAACAATGATCAGTGTGAAGTGTTATAGGTCCCTATGGGAGCTATAACACTGCAAAAAAAAAGTGAATAAAGATCATTTAACCCCTTCCATATTAAAAGTTTGAATCACCCCCCTTTTCCCATAAAAAAAAAAACACAGTGTAAATAAAAATAAAAATATGTGATAGCGCATTGTGCGGAAATGTCCAAATTATAAAAATATTTAGTTAATTAAACCCCACGGTCAATGGCGTATGCGCAAAAAATTCAAAAGTCCAAAATAGTGCATTTTTGGTCACTTTTTATATCATGAAAAAATGAATAAAAAGCGATCAATAAGTCCTATCAATGCAAAAATGGTACCATTAAAAACTTCAGATCACGGCACAAAAAATTAGCCCTCATACCGGCCCATACGGGAAAAAATAAAAAAGTTATAGGGGTCAGAAGATGACAATTTTAAACGTATTAATTTTCCTGCATGTAGTTATGATTTTTTCCAGAAGTCCGACAAAATCAAACCTATACAAGTAGGTTATCATCTTAATCGTATGGACCTACAGAATAAAGATAAGGTGTCATTTTTGCCGAAAAAGTACTGCATAGAAATGGAAGCCCCCAAAATTTACAAAACAGCGTTTTTTTTTTTTCAATTTTGTCTCACAATGATTTTTTTTCCCGTTTCACCGTAGATTTTTGGGCAAAATGACTGACGTCATTACAAAGTAGAATTGTTGGCGCAAAAAATAAGCCCTCATATGGATTTTTAGGTGAAAGATTGAAAGAGTCATGATTTTTTAAAGGCAAGGAGCAAAAAACGAAAGTGCAAAAACGGAAAAAAAAACCTGTCCTTAAGGGGTTAACGATTGTGTAAATGGGAGCAGGCAGAATTGGACACACGTTAGCGGGAGCAGGATTGGATACACATGTTAGAATGAAAAAAAAGTTTAGGTGCTGGCTACATTTTTGTTTTTGCTATGCAATTTGGGGGGGGGGGGGGGGGGCTCCCTCTGTAGCCGTGCATCCCCTCCCCTATTTCACAGGAGGTGGTTTGGATTGATAGTGGATCCAACATGTCACCCAGTCAGAGGCTGTATGCCCTGCAGGGGTGAGTTAGTGTTAGGGTCCCATCCGAAATGAGGCCACCTCCGCGTGGTGGATGGGGGGACACGTTTTGATCATTTTGATCAAGAGCCTCCATTTTGTTGACCAAGTGTGCTGCTGCCATTTTCTTTTTTTTTTACATGTTTTGTACTTGCCATAGCAGAGTGCACCCGTGTATTGGGTTTAGGTGCTGGCTACATTTTTTATTTTTTTTTTAGTTTTTGCTGCACATGTTAGAAAGAACTGATAGGATTGGACACGTTAGTGGCAGCGGGTGAGATTGGACACACAAACATTGCAGGAGCGGGCGACAATGGTCAGAAATTCATCGGGAACAGGCAGCAGTGTGATTTAAAAATAAATAAATAAATAAAACAGTCCCGCACCACTCTCTAGCACATGTCCGTATCCAATGGGGGCGAACCTACGGCCTGTATAAAATTCCCAACAAAGAAGAAAAACAACATCCTCAGAAACGTCGGTTCAGACTGCAGAATGGCTGCATCTATAAAGTAGAACAATGGGCACAATATCTGCATCTTGGTTAATTGTTGCTCTCCTGCAACAATTCCACAAAGTGCATAACCATATGTTCAATCCTGGGTGCTACAGAAAGGGAAAAAAAAATAAAATATAAAAGCAAATTACCATAGAGGGAAGAGGAGGCACGCTGCGCGCTCCAGGCACTCCTGCTAATTCATTCGCATGTCAATACAATCTCTATGTATTTAATTTTGATTTACTAAAGGTTCTTCAGGCTGGAATTAGAAGGAGCCATGTACCAGAATAGATTTCTTTACATGCGGATTCTATCTATTCCCAGACTTTCTCCTACAGGCCGCCATGTTAACTCCTCTCTATGGTCGTCTAATAACGTTATCCCACGTGGGCCTCATTCTTAGGCTCGGTTCACACTACGGAATTTCCGCCTGCAATTTCAAAGCGGAAATTCCGGCTTACTAAAATGTACAGTGTAGTGAATGGGTTTACAAATTCACGCTTCGGAATTTGGGAGGCGGAATTTGTGAACGGAAAATCTGCTTGAAAAGGTTTCCGACTGAAGAATGGCGTTGCTCATTCTTCAGGCGGAAATACTCGCGGAAAACACATTGCAGTCTATTGGAGACCGCGGTATCTGCACTGATTCAGTCGGCGCTGGCCGCACTCGGGCGGAAATTTTCTGAGGTTCAACCTAGCCTTAGGCTAGGTTCACACTGTAGAATTTCTGCCGGAGAATGAGCAGGCGGCGCTAGGACCGAGCACACTGCATTGCTGCTCCCATAGACTGCAATGCATTTCTGGGTGGATCTTTTGGGAGATCTGCTCAGAAATGCATTGCCATCTATAGGGGACGGCAATGTAGTCCACGCGGTCCTAGTGCTGCCAACTCGATCTCCGGCAGAAATTAGGCCCAGAAATTCCACAGTGTGAACCTAGCCTTAGGGTCTATTCACACGGCAGAATTTCTGCTTGCGGAATGCCGCATAAAATGAAATCCCATAGACTTCTATGGGATTCCACACTCCCATTCACACTTCTGAATTTCCGCAAGCGAATTTCAGAAGTGTGAATGGGAGTGTGGAATCCCATAGAAGTCTATGGGATTTCATTTGAGATGGAATTCCGCAAGTGGAAATTCAGGGGTGTGAGTGGGAGCACGAAATTCCATAGAAGTCTATGGGCTTAAAGGGGGATTCCAGGAAAAAAACTTTTTTTTTATATATCAACTGGCTCCAGAAAGTTAAACAGATTTGTAAATTACTTCTATTAAAAAAAATCTTAATCCTTTCAGTACTTATGAGCTTCTGAAGTTAAGGTTGTTCTTTTCTGTCTAAATCCTCTCTGATGACACCTGTCTCGGGAAACGCCCAGTTTAGAAGCAACTCCCCATAGCAAACCTCTTCTAAACTGGGCGTTTTCCGAGACAGGTGTCATCAGAGAGGATTTAGACAGAAAAGAACAACCTTAACTTCAGAAGCTCATAAGTACTGAAAGGATTAAGATTTTTTAATAGAAGTAATTTACAAATCTGTTTAACTTTCTGGAGCCAGTTGACATATAAAAAAAAGTTTTTTCCTGGAATACCCCTTTAACCCCTTAACGACGCAGGACGTATATTTACATCCTGCGCCGGCTTCTGCGATATGAAGCGCTCATCAACGGCCGGGACCCGCGGCTAATACCACACATCGCCGATCGCAGCGATGTGCGGTATTAACCCTTTAGAACCCTTCTAAAGTGAAAGTGAAAATATCCCGGCTAGTCAGTAGGGCTGTTCGGGACCGCCGCGGTGAAATCGCGGTTTCCCGAACAGCTTACAGGACACCGGGAGGGCTCTTACCTGCCTCCTCGGTGTCCGATCGACGAATGACTGCTCCGTGCCTGAGATCCAGGCAGGAGCAGTCAAGCTCCGATAACACTGATCACAGGCGTGTTAATACACGCCAGTGATCAGCATAGGAGATCAGTGTGTGCAGTGTTATAGGTCCCTATGGGACCTATAACACTGCAAAAAAAAAAGTTTAAAAAAAGTGTTAATAAAGGTCATTTAACCCCTTCCCTAATAAAAGTTTGAATAAAATAAAACAGTGTAAATAAAAAAAATATATGTGGTATCGCCGCGTGCGTAAATGTCCGAACTATAAAAATATATCATTAATTAAACTGCACGGTCAATGGCGTACACGCAAAAAAATTCAAAATTCTAAAAAAAGCTTATTTTTGGTCACTTTTTATTCCATTAAAAAATCAATAAAAAGTGATCAAAAAGTCCGATCAAAACAAAAATTGTACCAGTAAAAAGTTCAGATCACGGCGCAAAAAATGAGTCCTCATACCGCCCAGTACGTGGAAAAATAAAAAAAAGTTATAGGGGTCAGAAGATTACATTTTTATACGTAGTTATGATTTTTTCCAGAAGTGCGACAAAATCAAACCGATATAAGTAGGGGATCATTTTAACCGTATGGACCTACAGAATAATGATAAGGTGTAATTTTTACCGAAATATGCACTGCGTAGAAACGGAAGCCCCCAAAAGTTACAAAATGGCGTTTTTTCTTCGATTTTGTCGCACAATGATTATTTTTCCCGCTTCGCCGTGAATTTGGGTAAAATGACTAATGTCACTGCAAAGTAGAATTGGTGACGCAAAAAATAAGCCATAACATGGATTTTTAGGTGGAAAATTGAAAGGGTTATGATTTTTAAAAGGTAAGGAGGAAAAAACGAAAGTGCAAAAACTGAAATACCCTGAGTCCTAAAGGGGTTAAATTTCAGGTGGAATTCCGCAAGCGGAAATTCTGCTGTGTGAATAGACCCTTAGTCAGATTGATAGAACTGGATCAGTTTTACTTCCAATAGTGTTAAATGTGGCAAATGTTTTGTTTTATTTTCTAACATGACGATCTGGCAGCTCATTGTGATGAGGGTCATTGAACAGTGGACACGATCATCAGTCCATTCTGTGCCCATAATGGGGGACCAGATCCACTGATATTATAACTTCACTCAACTTATTATGCAGACTTTAAAGGGGTACTCCAATGGGAATTTTAAAATCAACTGGTGCCAGAAAGTTAAACAGATTTGTAAATTACTTCTATAAAAAAAATCTTAATCCTTCCAGTACTTACCAGCTGCCATATACTACAGAGGAAGTTGTGTAGTTCTTTCCAGTGTGACCACAGTGCTCTCTGCTGACACCTCTGTCCATGTCAGGAACTATCCAGAACAGGAGAGGTTTGCTATGGGGATTTGCTCCTACTCTGCACAGTTCCTGACAAGAACAGAGGTGTCAGCAGAGAGGACTGTAATCAGACAGAAAAGAAATTCAAAAAGAAAAGAACTTTCTGTGGCGCATACAGCAGCTGATAAGTACTGGAAGGATTAAGATTTTTTAGTAGAAGTAATTTACAAATCTGTTTAACTTTTTGGCACCAATTTATTTTACTTTATATTACTTTAGTTTTTTCCTCCTTACCTTTTAAAAATCATAACCCTTTCAATTTTGCACCTAAAAATCCATACGCTTGCTTATTTTTTTTCCACCAATTCTACTTTGTAATGACATCAGTCATTTTACCTAAAAATCTACGGCGAAACGGAAAAAAAATCATTGTGCGACAAAATGGAAGAAAAGACGTCATTTTGTAACTTTTGGGGGCTTCCTTTTCTACGTAGTGCATATTTCGGTAAAAATTACACCTTATCATTATTCTGTAGGTCCATACGAATAAAATGATACCCTACTTATATAGGTTTGATTTTGTTTTACGTCTGAAAAAAAATGCATGCAGGAAAATGTATACGTTTAAAATTGTCCTCTTCTGACCCCTATAATTTTCCACGTATGGGGCGGTATGAGGGCTGTTTTGCGCCGTGATCTGATAGGTACCATTTTTGTTTTGATCAGACTTTTTGATCGCTTTTTATTCATTTTTTATGGTACAAAAAGTGACCAAAAATACGCTATTTTGGATTTTTGAATTTTTTTGCACGTACGCCATTGACCGTGCAGTTTAATTAACAATATATTTTTATAGTTCAGACATTTACTCACGCGGCGATACAACATATGTTTATTTTTATTTACACAGTTTTTGTTTTTTATGGGAAAAGGGGGGTGATTCAAACTTTTATTAGGGAAGGGGTTAAGTCATCCTCATTAAAAAAAAAATTCCCTTTTTTTTTTTGCAATGTTGTAGTTCCCATAGGGGACTATAACATGCAATACATTGATTCAATACACTGATCAATGCCATTGCATTGCAATGCAATGATCAGTGTTATCGGCGGTTGATTGCTCAAGCCTGGATTTCAGGCTTGGAGCAACCAATCGCCGATCGGATGTGCATGAGACAGGTAAGGGACCCTTCTGTTGCGTTCTAGCTGATCGGAACATCGCGATTTTACCGTGATGGTCCTGATCAGCCCGACTGAGCTGCCGGGAAGCTTTCACTTTCACTTTAAAAGCGGCGATCAACTTTGATCGCCGTGTCTAAAGAGTTAATGCCGGACATCTGCCTGAAGGTGATGTCCGGCATTAGCCATGGGTCCTGGCTGCTGATGAACCGTGCGGGTATGATGTGAGCTCAGCTCCTGAGCTTGTTCCATAACCCTCCCATTTAGAAACGGCGTTTTGCGGCAAGGGGTTAAAGTCTGCATAAAACCTCCGGCCAATCACAAGAATGGGGGTCCCATCCTAAAATTGTTAGGAGTTGTTTAAAACGAATGGGCTTCTACTCTTTTTCCTTTCAGAAGGCCGCCATCTTGAGTACAAGGCGTTCGCTGGTTAGGTCTACAAGCAGCAAATGTTTCTAATGTGGCTCTTGCAAACATATGTAGGGTGCCGAGGGTTGAAGCCTACCTCTTAGATTTTGACCTATCTGGAGGAAAGACCTTTAAAAAAGGCATGGAAACCCCTTTAAGGGGTCACACATTTGCCCATCGCCCCTTCAGGGTCTCGCAGACCCTCTCAACAACAAACCCCAGTATATGGTGAGGCTTCCAGCATTGTACAGTAGCTTCAGGTGACACATGGCACATCGGTGGTCTCTACCCTGTGGGGCTCCATTTGTTACAAACGCCAACAATTAAGGCTGTAGATTTACAACAGCCATAGAAACACCGGGTGGAGGCAACTTGCACGGTCATGAAGTTAAATATTGGAATTCAGTACAATATGACCAGAACACCAACATGAAGTCCGGAGCCGTCTCCAGGCCGGAGCCTCCACAGGACGGAGCACAATCATTTATTGGTTCCCTTTAATTATCTGATAACTCACAGCTAATCTATGCATATTACCTGTCAACAGGGGGCGCATTCATCATCAGACACATCACATAGTATATGAACAGAGGAGCAACTGAGGACAATACGAATACACAACATGTCAACATATGTGACACAGAATTAGGAATTTACCTGTAAAGACCAATTACATTATATATGAGCAAGAAGATGAGATATTCAACAAAAGAAAGTACACAAAATTATCTGCTGTATCCTCTCCTATCTATCTATCTATCTATCTATCTCATATCTATCTATCTATCTATCTATCTCATATCTATCTATCTATCTATCTATCTATCATCTATCGCATATCTATCTATCTCATATCTATCTCATATCTATCTATCTATCTCATATCTATCTATCTATATATCTATCTCATATCTATCTATCTATCTCATATCTATCTATCTCATATCTATCTCATATCTATCTATCTATCTCATATCTATCTATCTATCTATCTATCTATCTATCTATCTATCTATCTCATATCTATCTATCTATCTATCTCGTATCTATCTATCTCATATCTATCTATCTCATATCTATCTCATATCTATCTATCTATCTATCTTATATCTATCTATCTCGTATCTATCTATCTCATATCTATCTCATATCTATCTATCTATCTATCTCATATCTATCTCATATCTATCATCTATCTATCTATCTATATATCTCATATCTATCTATCTCATATCTATCTCATATCTATCATCTATCTATCTATCTATCTCATATCTATCTATCTCATATCTATCTATCTATCTATCTCATATCTATCTATTATCTATCTCATATCTATCTATCTCATATCTATCTATCTATCTATCTCATATCTATCTATCTATCTATCTCGTATCTATCTATCTCATATCTATCTCATATCTATCTATCTATCTATCTTATATCTATCTATCTCGTATCTATCTATCTCATATCTATCTCATATCTATCTATCTCATATCTATCTCATATCTATCATCTATCTATCTATCTATCTATCTATCTATCTCATATCTATCTATCTATCTATCTCATATCTATCTCATATCTATCATCTATCTATCTATCTATCTCATATCTATCTATCTCATATCTATCTATCTATCTATCTCAGCACATCCGAATGAAGTATAACACCAGCAGTGGTTTGTTGACCCATGTCAGACAACGTTTCGGTGATATCATACCGCCATTATCAAGCATATCTATCTCATATCTATCTATCTCATATCTATCTATCTATCTCATATCTATCTATCTCATTTCTGTCTATCTATCTATCTCTTATATCTATCTATCTATCTCATATCTATCTCATATCTATCTATCTATCTCATATCTATCTATCTATCTATCTCATATCTATCTATCTCTTATATCTATCTCTATCTATCTCATATCTATCTATCTATCTATCTCTCATATCTATCTATCTATCTCATATCTATCTCTATCAATCTCATATCTATCTATCTCATATCTATCTATCTATCTCTTATATCTATCTCTTCTATCTATCTATCTGTCTCATATCTATCTATAATCTATTTATCTCATATCTATCTATCTCTATCTCTCATATCTATCTATCTCATATCTATCTATCTCTTATATCTATCTATCTCATATCTATCTTTATCAATCTCATTTCTATCTATCTCATATCTATCTATCTATCTCATATCTATCTATCTATCTATCTATCTCATATCTATCTATCTATTATCTATCTATCTCATATCTATCTATCTATCTATCTCATATCTATCTATCTATTATCTATCTATCTCATATCTATCTATCTATCTCATATCTATCTATCTCATATCTATCTATCTATCTCATCTATCTATCTATTATCTATCTCATATCTATCTCATATCTATCTATCTATCTTATATCTATCTATCTCATATCTATCTATCTATCTATCTCATATCCATCTATCTATCTCATATATATCTCATATCTATCTATCTATCTATCTTTCTATCTCTGCTGAGTTGTTCATATATTATACATCATTTTTATTTTCTGAGCACTATAGATCCTTTCTCCCTTCCAGACTGCGCACTTACACCCATTTACGTCCTTATCGCCCCCTTGTAAAGCCTCTTCTCCAGGACTTCTGTATGATCTCTCCGGTCCCGGGTGACTCTACAAAATAACTTGATTTCCAAAATAAATAAATGCAAGCAGCAAAGAGAGCTAAATGGATCCACGTCTGTGTCCCCGAGGAGCCGCTCGCTACAATCTTATTTGAATTCAGGTTATGGCAGAATTAATTCTGTAAGGAAGCAATCACTTCAGCAGCAGACAAAAGACAAGGGGCCTTGGTAACATCCCAAACCTCACCCATCTATTAATACGAGCAGGGGGGGGGCAAACAAGGAGACGGCTCTGAACTTGTGAACTTGTGTCTGTCTGTAGGTAGGAAACGCTGAAATTATTAGCACAGAGGAAATTCCTAAAAAAATTCAATGTTAAAAATGTTTATGCACCTTCATCATACCTACAGAATTTGACCTTCATCAGATGCTCAGATTTAGTGTTTCCCAACTAATGTGCCTCCAGCTGTTGCAAAACTACAACTCCCAGCATGCCCGGACAGCCAACGGCTGTCCGGGCATGCTGGGAGTTGTAGTTTTGCAACAGCTGGGGGCACCCTGGTTGAGAAACATTGTAAAACTTAGCTTATCCAACATAAGGTGACTTTAAGAAATTAAGTGTCAAACAGTAATGCACCAAGGATCTGTGCTTGTGTTAGTGGTAAATGGCCGTGTCCTGTGTCCTCCATCACACTGCTGGTTTGTTTCTGGAAACTGTCTACTTCCTGTTTATGTGGCCTCCCTCAGACTACAATCCCCAGGATCCTTTGTTTCAAGGTGGGAGGTGACTTATTTCCCTCCCACACATCATTCATTGCAGCACAGCCACGCCCGATTTGATCACATGACTTGCCTGACATCACCTGACACACAAGTAGTAGATCTCTGTGATGGTGAATGCACTCATATGTGCGCCAGTAACGTCATCAGGGGGCTGGTTTCACACACAACAGACAAAGCAGCCGAGCCCCCATTATCACCTGACTTGTGATGTAATGTCTCGGGCCGCACAGCAAACTGGGAAAGGTCCAAGACAACACTCATTTTGTAGGCTGCAGGAAATGATTTTCCGGGAAATAGAAACACAAAGAAATTCTATACCAGCCACCAAACACAGATAAGTGAAAAATATTAGTAACTAGACTAACTTTGCTGCCCCTGTCTTACATTCTAAGAAGCAAAAATCCTGGAATACCCCTTTAAGGAGAACAAAAGATTTTTTTTAAAGCACAGAGGTCCAAATCTCCTACATTGTCATATAGAAATATGACAGAATTCTGCCTGCCTGCAGCCACCACTAGGGGGAGCTTAAGAGCTTACTGCATACAGTCTCCACATTGAGCTCAACAATAACAGTGTATGCAGTAAATGTCTAAGCTCCCTCTAGAGTTTTATAATTTAACTCAATGTTTCCTGAACAGTGTTTTCCGATTGTTGCAAAACTACAACTCTCAGCATGCCTTGACAGCCTGCAGCAATGATGGAACGGTGATGGTTATAATTTAGTACCAGTCAGGTGTGGGAAACTTTAATGTCCATGCAGGAGCTTTAAAGGGGTTATCCAGGAAAAAACTTTTTTTTAATGTATCAACTGGCTCCAGAAAGTTAAACAAATTTGTAAATTACTTCTATTAAAAAATCTTAATCCTTTCAGTACTTATGAGTTGTTGAAGTTGAGGTGTTCTTTTCTGTCAAAGTGCTCTCAGACGACACCTGTCTCGGGAACTGTCCAGAGTAGAAGCAAATCCCCATAGCAAACTTATTCTGCTCTGTGCAGTTCCCGAGACAGACAGAGGTGCCAGCAGAGAGCACTGTTGTGAGACAGAAAAGAACAACTCAACTTCAGCAGCTGATAATTATTAAAAGAATTAAGATGTTTTAATAGAAGTAATTTACACATCTGTTTAACTTTCTGGAGCCAGTTGATATATAAAAATATTTTTTTTCCTGGATAACCCCTTTAATGCTTTGTGTGGTGGCCCAGTACAGGAGTTACACTCCTGTACCTTTCTGTCCTGTGTGGTGGACTCTATTTCAGTGACCCCTGAGTCCGCCTTTATTGTTTGTATCTTAAATGGTTAATGAGGCCAGAAGAAGCGCACACAGTCACGTGAAACGACCGGCGTAGCCTCTGAGCGCTTCGGTACCTGTCTTATGTTCCCCTGGGATCCCGGACCTTAGGACGGTTAGACGTAATCCTTGCGGTGAGTGCATGCTAATGTTCTTTACGTGTTAATAAGTGCCTTGTGTTATGTATGAGATTGTCTTTATAATGTTAAATGCCTTTAAATGTTGTTACCAAGTCAGGTAACCGGGGAAGTTGTCAGTCACCAGGTGACTTGTGTGGTGACCTATAGGACTCCTCCAAATTACTCCCATATATACTGAGGAGGAGCTAGTTCAGTCAGAGGAGTTCTATGCATGCTAAGGTACAGTCAAGACCTGAGAGTGTCTGGTGTCCTGAGGAGACCCAAGGCCTAGTCACGCAGCCACGCTTCCATCACCAAGTGCCCCACAGGAGAACGTCAAAGCCTGGTAAGCTACACAAGGGGTGAAGTCTAGTCAGTCCTAATCAAGTCAGTCAAGTCAGTCAAGTCTGTCTAAATTCAGTGTGGGTCTGCAGCATTCTATCCAAGTCCACTACAAGTCCCAGTGAACCCGCAAGTCTTTAAAGTCACTGGTCACCTCCTTGGGCCCAACTGAGCTGTAAAGACTATTCCATCTGTCTGCCTCAGTAAAGCCGCCGTTGTTCCGTAACTTTGCATTGAAGTCATTATTTGGCCCGCACCTAGCCCAAGATCCAGCGGCCATGCCTCGGGTGGTGCAGAGGTTAACCACGCCCTGGCATCACGAATACAAGGGGTTAATGCCATCTGCCCCTAGGTTAATAACATCTGCCCTTCATCATACCCTCACCACATTTGTATAAAAGAATAAAGGTGTTGTGACTGTTATAGTGTTATATAAAATATAAATATTACATAATGAAACAATATCAGATATGCAACACCATACACACTGGAAAACAAGTGGAAAACAAATGTTTTCAAATCAACTGGTGCCAGAAGGTTAAACAGATTTGTAAATTAATTCTAAATTAATTAATTCTAAATAAATATCTAAATCCTTCCAGTACTTGTCAGCTGCTGTATGCTCCAGAGGAAGTTGTGTAGTTCTTTCCAGTCTGACCACGGTGCTCTCTGCTGACACCTCTGTCCATGTCAGGAACTGTCCAGAGTACAAGCAATATTACTTGCTTCCACAAAATACAAAATCATTAAATAAATCAGCTTTCCACCACAAAATAACTTCTAATCATTATTTGTACAATTTTTCCTAAATGTTTCACCATTAGGGGGCACTTTTTACTTTGGCTTCTTTACTAAACCAATGTAAGTAATACTTTTACTTACTTAAAATAAATAAAAATTAAAAAGAAGAAAACAGAACAGCTTCCCAGTAGTCCCACCATTTGTTTTGTATTGTTTTTCCTGGCCATCTCACCACTAGTTGGCATCATTCTCTTGCTTAACTATCCCTAAACAAGCAATATGTTTACTCAAATTCACCAAATAAAGATATAAACTAATTTTTGAGTTCAGAATAACTTAATTTTGGATCATTTGTATTTTGTAACATTTTTCCTGCTTGTCTGACAACTAGATGGTGCTGTTTTCTTGCTTCTTAGCTATACCAATACACGCAATATTTTTATTCACATCCTGAATACACCAAATGTTAAAAAATAACACTCGGCCCTATATTCTTTATCAATTTTGCTGCTATTCTGACCACTGGATGGTGTCACTCTCTTGTTTTTCAACTGTACCACAACAAGCAATATTTGCCTCACTTCCAGAAAACACAAAATAAAAAAAAATTAAAATAAACCAGCTTTACAGTATAGAAAAACTTCCAACCATATGTTTTTATACTTTTTCCTGCTTGTCTTACCACTAGGTGGCATCCTTCTCTTGCTTCTTAGCTATTTAAATAAAGCAATATTATTACTCAAAAAAAGCATTACAGTACAGAATAGCTTCCACCCATATTATTTTGCATGATTTTTTCTGCTTGTCTGACCTATAGGTGGCGCCATTCTCTTGCTTCTTGCTTACGTCAATGCAAGCAATCCTTTTTCTCACAACCAGAAAATAAAAAAAATCAAACCAGCTTTCCAGTATAAACCAACTTCCGACCATATGTTTTTATAATTTTTCCTGCTTGTCTTGCACAAGGTGGAGCCGCTCCCTGCCACTTAGCTTTGTCATTACAAACAATATTTTTGTACATACAAAACACACAAAATATAGTTATTTTTCTGGTACAAAGCAACTTCCAACCATTAGTTTTTTCCCCTGCTTTTCTCTCCACTAGGGGGTACCATTATCTTGCTTCTTAGCTATGTCAATATAAGCAATACTTTTTACACCCATCCAAAAACCTAAAAATCTAATCAGTTTTCTAGTATAAAACAACTTCCAACCGTATGCCTTTATAATTTTTCCTGCATGTCTTGCCACTAGGTGGTGCCTTTCTCTTGCTTCTTAGCTAGGTCAATACAAGCAATCATTTTTCTGACACCCAAAAAAAACACCAAACCAAATCAGTTTTCCAGTACAAAACAACTTCCGACCATATGTTTTTATATTTTTTCCTGCTTGTCTCGCCCCTAGGTGGCGCCATTCTCATTCTTTTTAACGATTTGCAAGCAATACTTTTTCGGAAACCCAAAAATACTAAATCAAGTCAGTTTTATAGTACAGAACAACTTCTGACCATGTGATTTCGTGTAATTTTTTTCAGCTTTTTCAGCTTTTCTGACCACCAGGTTCTCTTGCTTCTGAGCTATGTTAATACAAGCGATGCTTTTTCTCACATTAAAAAAAAGATCTATTCAGTTTTCTGATATAAAACAACTTCCAACCATCTGTTTTGTAGAAATTTTCCTGCTTGTCTCGCCACTAGGTGGCTCTGTTTTCTTGCTTCTTAGCTATGTCGCAAGCAATACTTTTTCTGACACCCAAAAACACAAAATCAAATCAGTTTTCCCAGTATAGAACAACTTTCGACAATATGATTTTGTATAATTTTTTTCCTGCTTTTAAGACCACTAGGTGGCCCTGTTCTCTTGCTTCTGAGCTATGTCAGTAGAAGCGATGCTTTTTCTCACATCCCAAAAAAATTAATCAGTTTTCTGGTATAAAACAACTTCCAACCGTAAGTTTTTATCATTTTTCCTGCTTGTCTCGCCACTAGGTGGCACCGTTCTCATCCATCTTAGCTATGTCAACACAACCAAACCATTTTATTCTGACACCTAAAAAAATGGAATGTTTTCCAGTACAGAACAACTTCTGATTGTATTATTTTGTATAATTTTTTCCTGCTTGTATGACCACCAGGTGGTGCCGTTTTATTGCTTCTCAGCTATGTCAACACAACCAAAACTTTTTTTTTTCTGACACCTAAAAAACATTAAATCAAATATGTTTTTCAGTACAGAACAACTTCTGACTATATGATTTTGTACAATTATTTTCCTGCTTGCCTGACCACTAGGTGGCCCTGTTCTCTTGCTCGACACAAGCAATGGTTTTAAATAAATAAAAAATAATAAGAATAATAATAAGAAGAAGAATAACAAATAGTAAAGTTTTCCTGTACGGAATTACTTCCGACCGTATGTTTTATTGAGCAATAGCATAAATAAATAAATGAATGAAAATGAATATTGTTAACAAAGTATCACTTCCAAGTAGTTTGTTGCCAGGCTACATAGTTTCCCTTTAAATCAGTGGTCTCAAACTGGGGCCCTCCAGATGTTGTGAAACTTCAACTCCCAGATTGCTGGGAGTTGAGGTTTTGCAACATCTGGAGGGCCCCAGTTTGTGACCACTGCCTTATAACTTCTGACCATATGTTTTATTGAGCAATAAAAAAATAAAAGACAAAAATAAATAAATAAAATAAATATTGTTAACTAAGTATCACTTCCATGTAGTTTGCTGCCAGGCTAAATAGTTGCCCTTTAAATCAGTGGTCTTGTACTGTGGCCCTCCAGATGTTGCAAAACTTCAACTCCCAGCATGCCTGGACAGCCAACAGCTGTCCTGGTATGCTAGGAGTTGAAGTTTCGCAACATCTGGAGGGCCACAGTTTGAGACCACTGTCGTATGGAATAACTTCCGTCCATATGTTTTATTGAACAATAAAAATAAATAAATTAAAAAAAAATTATAATAACGAATAATAAAGAATTCCTGCATGGAATAACGTCTGACCATATGTTTTATTGAGCAATAAATAAATAAAGACATAACTAAATAAATAAATAAATAAAGACATAAATAAATAAATAAAATAAATATTGTTAACTAAGTATCACTTCCATGTAGTTTGTTGCCAGGCTACATAGTTTCCCTTTAAATCAGTGGTCTCAAACTGTGGCCCTCCAGATGTTGCGAAACTTCAACACCCAGCATGCCCGGACAGCCGTTGGCTGTCCGGGCATGCTGGGTGTTGAAGTTTCGCAACATCTGGAGGGCCACAGTTTGAGACCACTGCCGTATGGAATAACTTCCGACCGTATATTTTATTGAGCAATAAAAATAAATAAAAAATAATAATAACGAATAATAAAGATTTCTTGTATGGAATAACTTCTGACCATATGTTTTATTGAGCAATAAATAAATAAAGAAATAAAGACATAAAATAAATAAATAAAATAAACATTGTTAACTAAGTATCACTTCCATGTAGTTTGTTGCCAGGCTACATAGTTTCCCTTTAAATCAGTGGTCTCGAACTGTGGCCCTCCAGATGTTGCGAAACTTCAACACCCAGCATGCCCGGACAGCCGTTGGCTGTCCGGGCATGCTGGGTGTTGGAAGTTTCGCAACATCTGGAGGGCCACAGTTTGAGACCACTGCCGTATGGAATAACTTCCGACCGTATATTTTATTGAGCAATAAAAATAAATAAATAAATAAAAAAATAATAATAACGAATAATTAAAAGATTTCTTGTACGGAATAACTTCTGACCATATGTTTTATTGAGCAATAAAAAAATGAATAAATAAAGACATAAAAAAATAAAATAAATATTGTTAACTAAGTATCGCTTATGGAATAACTTCCGACTGTATGTTTTATTGAGCAATATAAATAAATAAATTCATTAATTGATTAAATAAATAAATAAATGTTGTTAACTAAGTATCACTTCCATGTAGTTTGTTTCCAGGCTACCTAGTTTCCCTTTAAATCAGTGGTCTCAAACTCTGGCCCTCCAGATGTTTTGAAAGTTTCGCACCATCTGGAGGGCCACAGTTTGAGACCGCTGCCGTATGATGGAATAACTTAGTTATTTTTATCGAGCAATAAAAATAACTGAATGAATAAATAGTAACAAATAGTAACAATCACTGCCAGACCATAGTTTGTTGCCAGACCATAGAGTCTCCCTTTTAAATGCAAGCCGGGCTTATGTCATTGCACTCTCCTCTAGCGCGCAGCGTAGTAGCGCGCGGACCAGCTGCTGTGCAACTTCATGCCCGGCTCGCCAAGGTTACACACAAGTACACACACACAGTCTGTAGACATGCACTAGTACAGGGGGAAGGCAGTAGAAGGTCACGGGAGCCCTCTCCTCCACTACTGTCCTGAACTCCGCTCGTGACTTTAACTGTACTCCAACCAGACACCACAGTGACAGGCGGACCTGGGCATTGTTGGTGTTAGGTCATTCTTTTTCTATAGCCAAAACTGGAACAAGGAAACGGGATGGGGGGGGGGGGTGAGACGTAATAAGATGGAGATGCTGAACCCCCCACCACCACCCCTATGTACCATGCCGGTGTGTAGAGGAGATGGAAGGAGACAGTACCTGGTGGTAAGCAGTCAGGTAGCCGGTTGGGTGATATTGATAGTAAACCATGCAGGAGCACTGAGCGCGCACACACGCCTCCTCTCACCGGCTCCCACGACCTCCACTTGGGAGGGGTGCTGGGTCCTCCTCCACTGACGGGGGCGCCGAGCTGTCCACAGGGCCGGCTCTTCCATTAGGCAAAATTAGACATTGCCTAGGAGAGGGGAAGGGGGGGGGGCGGCGCAAGATCAGACGAGATCCCCAAAGCGGAGATGCGGGCACTTCAAACAGCTGTGATGATAAGCTCCTTCAATTGTGGAGTCTCCCGTACGGCGGCAGCAACAGCAGCAGAAGGGGGGGGGGGGGGGATTCATCACCTCAGAGTCAATGCGGAAGGAGAAAGGCTACGCTTTCACATGGTGCTTAAGTTCATTGTGCGTTTGCCCTGATCCCACATGGATTATTACGGTGTCTGGTGTCCAGCACAGGAAGTATAGTTTTCCCCGCACGCTTCCCGTCCGGTGTATCGATGAGGATGGAGAACACGCGTGGTGAGCTGACTGAGGCTCCACACCGCGCTGACCGGGGAGAGAGGGGGGATCCGGCCAGACACAATATCATAGCATTCCTCCTTCACCGCGCTCCAGTAGGGATCATTATTGCATCTTAATCAGGTTCTGAAAGAGGGGGTTAACACTTCGCCCGCCGAGAGAGACCGGTCAGGGGAAGAGGGGAGGAGGGGGGGGGGGTTAACCATTTCAGGACATGTTCACCAACACAGTCACTAGGTCACTAGAAAAAGCTATGAATAAAGAACAGTGATTTCAGTGCCTATATCTTGTTTGGGTATTAAAGGGGTCTGGATGCCACACAAAAAGTAAACTTTTTGGTTTTACAGAAGTGTATATATATATATAAAACTCAACTTATGTATGTGAGTGTATAAATGTATGTAATGTATGTATGTGTGTAAATGTATGTGACAGCATCACTTCCAAACGGCTGGAGAGATTTCAATGAAACTTGGTCGCAGTTTACTTAAATGTCTATGGGACATCTGATCGCTGCAGAAATTGCCCGAGACATGTGAACATCCTGCCAAATGTCAGGCAGGCAGGTGCAAGGAATAGTTAGTGCAGGGATGGGATATGAGGACGGGATATGAGGATGGGATATGAGGATGAGATATGAGGACGGGATATGAGGTCGAGATATGAGGACGGGATATGAGGATGAGATATGGGGACAGGATATGAAGACGGGATATGAACATGGGATATGAGGACGGGATATGAGTACGGGATGTGAGGACGGGATATGAACACGGGATATGAAGATGGGATATGAGGATGCGATATGAGGACGGGATATGAACACGAGATATGAGGACGGGATATGAACACAAGATATGAGGAGGGGATATGA